>NW_011492847.1:12192-60181 GCF_000754665.1 Bison bison bison | reverse complement strand
AGGTCCTTTATTGAGCCCATCTTTGCATGAAATGTTCCCTTGGTATCTCTAATTTTCTTGAAGAGATCTCTAGTCTTTCCCATTCTGTTGTTTTCCTCTATTTCTTTACATTGATCGCTGAAGAAGGCTTTCTTATCTCTTCTTGCTATTCATTGGAACTCTGCATTCAGATGCTTATATCTTTCCTTTTCTCCTTTGCTTTTCACTTCTCTTCTTTTCACAGCTATTTGTAAGGCCTCCTCAGACAGCCATTTTCCTTTTTTGCATTTCTTTTCCATGGGGATTTAATCCTACAAATAGTTTACCAAAAAATCTAAATAGAAGCATATGTTAAGTGTGGGCAACTGGAACCATGTCACATTTTCTAAATAACCATGCATTGATGAATAATAAATCTTTTATGTTTATAATCTCCAAAAATGTAACTCAAATATATTTTGTTTAAACCAAGAAACTTAACTCTTTTGGCAATAGAATTTCTCTTTATTGAATCATATGAATGCATGAACATAAGAGTGTATTAAAAGCTATAAATTGGTAGATGAATGTTAGTTGTCACCATTACAAATGTTTAATAAAAACTTCCAAAGAGAGAATGAGTGTGACTCTGCAAAACAAGCCCAGGGAGAAGTAGATTCAGAAGCTGGAGGGATTCTCTTGACCTAGGATTTTAAGTACCGTACTAGATTAGGGAAGAGAGTTTTCATGATGAATAATCATATAATCTCTTCAAAAGGTTGAGTTAATAAATGACAGAAATTTTGTGCAAACAAAATTCATTTTATGCTTTGGACTCCTTTATTAAACAAATAATTATTGAGCTTTTCTGTGTTAGACACCATCCTAGTTATAAGAAAAAAGATTTCTGCATTGTTTTACTTGCAATTCTGGTGAGGACAGAAGAAAATGAACAGTAAACATGGCTAATAAGTCAGTTGTAATGCATATTAGGAAGTAAGTGCAATGGACAGAAATGGAAATTAGAAAAGATAGAGAGAATTAGGAGCCTGTGCAGGGGAAGGAGAGACATTTTCAGTATTAAATAGTCCTTGTTTGGAAGGTCAGTTTTGAGCAAAGACTCAAGATATGAGTTAGTAGGACTCATCCGAGGCAAGAATATTGTAAGCAGAAGGAATAACTAGAGAGAAGCCTAATCAGGGAGCATGCTAGAAGCAGCCTGAAATGAAGTGATCGGAGGACAGTAAAGAAGAGGGTAATTCAGAGAGCCTATAGAAAAGGGTAACAAATCCTATAGGGCCTTATCAGCTACTTCAAGGGTGTTGGGTTTCATGCTAAGTGAGATTGGGTACCAATGCAGAGTTTTTAGCAGAGGAGTGACTTGAGTTGAGTTGCATTCTACAGTTGAGATACAGTTGAGATTCCCCTGTAGGGGATAAGGTTAAAAATTCAGGCAAGAAATGACAGAGGCTCAGATCAAGGTGAATGCAGTAAATAGTGGCCAGCTTCTGAATATGTGCTGTAGAACCAACAAGATTTCCCAGCTCATCACATAGGATGTGTGAGGAGTCTTTTTCAGGTTGCTAGATTGTTCCCTGGAGCCTATGTTGTTAATTGTGTTCTTAGTGTTCTATCTTGTTGACATAGAACAACACCAAGCCTATGTTTTTCTCCGTATTTAGGCCTCCTGGCATCCTCTTTGGTTTGATGAGTTTTTGTACCTGGTCATCATGAGTTTCAAAGGCTCATACTTGAGGCTTCTCTTGTGATCCAGTGGTTAAGAATCTGCCTTGCGATGCAGGGGAAACAGATTTGATCCCTGGTCAGGAAACGTGCTTGAAGAGCAACTAAGCCCAGGAGCTGCAACTAGAGAGTCCATGCCTTGCAAAGAAAGATCCCCATGTGCTACAACTAAGACCTGACAGTCAAACAGACAAACAAAAAAGACTCATACATGTCTGCTTGGTACCAGTGCACCTACCTTCTGTACCGCTGACCAGAATTCAGATGTCCAGATCTGTCATTTGATCCGCCCTCCTTCATGTCTATTATTTGCTCTGATTTCCTGCTCATCTTTCAGTCATTTTGGCCCGATATTGTTATCCTGGAATATGTTATTAGCTGCTACCTCTGGCCCAAGTGCTAACTAAAGTTGCAATTATTCCTAATTTATCAGTTAAGCCACAATGAAGGGAATTTTGATTTTATGAATCCCTAACCAAACAAGACCCTATCTTGGGTTAACCTGGATAAATTGTCATTGCTAAAAATATATATTCAAGAGACGTTTTCAAAATTTATGACATCTTTTCTCTTATGTAGGACACAAAAGTTCACTTGGCTGTGGAAAAGATAATGAGTTACAATACCTTAAATCAAGAGCATTTTGAAATTCTATTGCTTTGTATTTTAGTTAGTGGATAACTGAGATATATAACGGTTACAAGGGAAATAAAATTATAAAATATTTATGAAAAATAGCTCTTGTGTAATAATGTCTTGTCACAATGAGGCTGAAATTTTGGGTTTGCTCTGTTCACACAATTTCCTGGTACAGTCTCATCTGAACTCCACTTGACCTCATGTTACTTGAAATGGGCAATATGGGAAAGCAGCAAAATACTTTCAAATAAACATCTCCTAAAATGAATTTTAACCTTGGATCTGGAAATCTATAAAAGAATACTGTTTTTTCAGTACATGGATAACATGGAGAGAATTCCTTGCAGCTGAAAATTATGGTATTTAAAGGTTTCAAGATGTCTTTCCAGGTTTTGAGTTGGCAGTGAGCCAGTGGCTGAATGGCCATATTTTAAAAGCCTCTCTTGCCTCCATTTCTTTAGGTTTTATAATTTTTCACAGCTTCCTCCCAGAAAATATTTAATATACTCTTTAAAGTTTGTTCACTTTTCTATTACACTGGATGTAAACTTTCCCTTCAAAAAAAAAAATCTTGAAGAAATAAGTAAAAGATATAAAAAATCCCTGCAAATCCTAGAGAACCTGACCATCCTTAAATGTATAAGCACAAACGTTTTGGCTTAGTTCCTTATAAAACTTAAATAAATGTTTACGTAAGAATCTTAGTGTGGTATCATTATTTTCAGATCAACTTCTAAACTGGTTTGTTACAAACATATCTTTTTTGTGTATGTGGCTTGCTAAGCAATGTTAGTGGTTTAAAGCATCTGTGTTATATGTAATTTTAATACCTTTGAATTCTCCTTCCATAAACCATTGATTGACCACATAATGGGGGACTTTCAAACCCCATTCTCTTGGCCAGTGCTCCATATTCTATTGTATGAACTCAAATGTGGTAGATCTTCTCCAGTAGAGGATTTCACTGAGTAATTACAGGAAAGACTTAATGTAAAAGCTCTGAGAATTTGTGACATTTCACAAAATTGCTGTTTTCTCTGTTTGAAGGAACACATGTATACCTGTGGCGGATTCATTTTGATATTTGGCAAAACTAATACAATTATGTAAAGTTTAAAAATAAAGTTAAATTAAAAAAAAAAGAATCAGTGATTTTAAAAATTTTATTGTCAGCCTTTGGGGAAGAAAGTACTTGGTCTTTTAAAATTTTGTTTTGTTTCTTATACTGCCCAAGGATTTTAATGAATTCTTACCTATGAAAGAACTTGACTCCTATGATCATTTGTGAGTGAAATCTATTTTAGAGAATATGTATATGAACCTATCAGGGGACCATTTAGATGAAAGTTAATAAAGTCTATTAACTGGGCTTACGGCCTTAAACAAGCAGAATCAAAAGTAATTGGATAAGATTTTAAGATGAGAAAAAGTGGAATAGTAAGTAGAACCAATAATATCAGGTGCTTTGGAAACAGAGATCATTCTAATATATAGGAAAATTTAGATACAAGATAAAGGGAATGTAAATCCAAGAAACTCAGTACTTGTGTGTTGTGCTGGATTTAGTTTTTATTTACAGGTAGTTATCACACTTCTATTAGGTTAATGACATAATGACTGTTAAGTTAATAACAAAAATATCTTTTTGTTTTCACATGACTCTTCCTATGCTTAGGATAGCCTTCTCTCTCCATATATGCCACTCCATGCCTTCTTAAATTTTTGCTTTATTTTCCCCTTTTCTCAAAATCTCCTCAAACTATTGACTTCTATACCAGCATGTGATTTATTAATGTGACATCACTCTGCATATGTTGACTTATCCTTTTTAGTTATTGCATTCAGTATAATTTAGCTGGTAGATCAAGTTCACTGGGGGCAGAAAGTATTAATTCCTTTTATATAACCCAGTTCAATAACTTCCCCATAGTAGGACTATTCACTTGACTAGATAATTCAACCAGGTATATTATTTCTCAGTGGAACACTACTCACTTTCGATATGATAGATCTTGATTTTGTGGGACTTTGAACCCTGTACTCCCATACTGCAGATTAGTATCATCCTTGGTTCTAACATCAAAGCCAATAATCCCTGAAGTCACTTGACAATCCATGATGCCACCTAGGGTGTTGTTGAATCTCTGCCTCAGTAGAGATTTGGTTCCTTCTAATATATTTAGTACAGTTTGGAATTATTTATTGTTTGCTTTACTTGCCCATTTCTCACACTACAATGAAAATTCAAGAGCGCAAACACTGGTTCTTTCTGGGTCATCAATTTTATTTCCTGTGTTTGGCATACTGCCTGACACAGTAAGGTAACTAACATTTGTAGATTAAATGTGTGCCCAACCCCTTCCATACCTATGCATCTTTGTAAACTACCTTTTTGGCAGCAAATAATTGTGGCAACAATTTAATAACTAATCTGTTGATAGTCTGAGTTAAAACAGCATCCACTATTTCCAAATAGAGATTAGATATTGACAGGATGTGACTTTCATTAAATTTACCACTGAATTTACTAGGAAACCTTGGAAAAGTCAGGTTCTTTTTATACCTGGTTTCCCTTACTATATAATAAGATAATTAGTAACATTTGCCTTTTGTTTATGATAGTGACTGTTAGGCCAACAGTAATAATGCTTATCAAGAAGAAGAAAATCTTAGTCAATATCATTTAGCAGTGTTCAGTTTTGACATCTTTTGCTTTTGGAACAATGGAGACATCCATGTCAGCTTCAGTGGTTCACCTGATTAAGTTCCAAGGTAGTTAAAGCCAGAACTTAACAGAGGAAAGATTATAAGCAGAATGTCTTATGATCCAAACAAGTATAGTGTTGATGGTTATCAATCTTGCACATTTTATAGTTGACCCTGATTTTTTTCTTTGTAATCAGTTTCTCAAAGATCTAGAATCTGTGCTGAGAAGTTAAATCAACATTATCCTTTGTCTACATCATTTCTGTCACTTTGAAGCATAAAAAAGTTTTGTTCTATGGGTACTTTTCACAGATTTATCCAAATATAAATCTTCCTTTTGATTTTTTTCTGAAGCAAGACTCAAAACTTGCCCAGGGTCAGAATTCATTCAAGATGCATTGGTCTTTTTTTGAGCACTGGTTTAATTTCCACCAGTTGTGCATTTCTCTGAGTAGTAGCTGTTTGAGTTTCGTGGTAGCTTGGCAATGTTACTTTCAGTGTTTTATTGGGCTTACTATTTTGCTGAAGGCTTAACAGGCTCATTTTCAGATTCTTAATCAAGAACAAGTTTAATGATTAAAGGTAATTATCTCCAGATTAAAGAGCTTTAAAAATTTATCAGCATTCCAAAACTTCACAAATAGCCCTCTGATAATCTAATTAAAATCTTACTTTAGCTACCTGACTATTTCAAGTCAGATACTTGTTCAACTTGTATCAAACCATTATCCATTTAAGCTGTTTCTGACAGTTCAGAAGCAGAAGTTGGCATGTGTTAATAATATTTGTTTTGGTCCCTGGGGGAGGATGATCTACAGCGATCAGGTCTGCCGTCTTAATTGATTTTTAAAGGGAGATAATGTTAGTTTTCCTTAGTTATTAAGAGTCTATTTCTGTCATTCTGAAGTAGAGAAACTATTGGCTGTATATTATACCTATGTGTGCAGAAGAGACAAAATCATTTCCAGCAGCAAATCAAAATCAGCTGCTTTGCATTGTAGTAAAAGGCCTTTCACTTTCCCTTAGATTTGCACCTAAAATGGTAATTAAATTTAGGAGCCATATTGTAAAGGAATTTGGTCTAGCTTAGAAGTATGGAATTTTGATGGATAATTAAACACATACAGAAAACCCCACATTGTTCATGGGAGTTATTTATACAGGCTGGGGGGCAAAATAATTTTTTTTTAGTTCTGAAAATAATTTGGACTTCTTAAACAAACCTTGTTTTTCTAAATGTGTACCTTAACATGTTAGTAACTAGCTGTTGTTTTAGAACTGACCTAAAGATTGAATTCTCACCATGGGATTTTTATAATATCAACCAACAAGACAGATCTCAATGATGCTTAAATGCAGACTCCAGAAGTACAATTTGTTAGGCAATTCATGTTATTGTTTTCATTTCTGTTGCTCCCCAGAAAGTTTTGTTAGTGTTTTCTTGCCCTTCATACTTTTCCAGGGGACTTGGTGGCAGCATTGAAAATGGGCTGGGCTGTGAGTCAGGCAGCATAAGTCATGGCAGGAGTAGCAGATCTTGTCTGGGTACAGATTTATGTGCTTCCAATTATCAATGTGTGGGAGTTTTCATCAAAAAACCTGGGTTTGTGGTTTCTTTTGTTCTTCAGTGTCTACTGTGGTTTAAGTTTTAGATGGGGTGCAAATACGATTTATAGTGCATGGCATGATGCAGTTAGAGAAAATTGGACTTTACAAGGCAATGCAAATTTGAGCAGGGAAGGACTGTGAGTAACATGTTCTTGTGGGTGATGAAGGAACAGTACAGCATGGCTTATGGTGAGATTGGGGAGTAAGCACGTGAAAGTTTGTTCTGCATAAAGAAGGTGGCTTCCTGCCCTGTGGTCTGAGGGGAGCAGAACTAATGCCATCTCTTACACATTTGAAAGGGGCTGTTAAGTAGCACACCCATGCTGTTAAGAAAAAAACATACACAATAATACTTTTTCCCAATGGACAGAACTAGATCCCCCAATTCTATTAAAGGCATAAAGAAGTTTATCTATCATGATTCCCAATAGCCACGATTACAATATTTGTGATGCCCTGTTCCCAAGTACTTTTAAAGTTCTAAGCAAACGTCCATGTTGTACGAGTAACAAATTATGCAGGCTGAGCGTTCTTGAAGAACAGATTCCCATGGATTCAAGTTTGCCAATTCAGAGTTCCTAAGGATACTTAATGGCATGAAATCAAATTGTTGAAGCATATTTCATTCAGCCACCCAACAACCCTAGCTTGAACACTTTCTCTAAGCCAAAATATAACTACACATAAATGGCAAAAAATGAAAGTAATTAGCACATCTTTAATTAAAATCTTAGACCTGAAAAGAACTGGGTTTTAGTCTTTGCTATTATAGTCTTATAAGCCTTGTTTTGACAATGAAGATATGTTGTAACATCCAATATTTGAAAACACATTCAACACATTTTAATAACTATTTAACACATTTTTCATATGCTTAGGGTATTAATTTTTAAATCATAAAATGAGGCAATTGGGTTAGCATTGGCTTTTGGGGAAAGAGTTGGGTTTCAAATCCCACTATTGTCACAATCTTTGTGGGAGTCTTAAAAAGTCTCTCGAATTTTGTTTG
Organism: Bison bison bison; assembly: GCF_000754665.1. NCBI lineage: Eukaryota > Metazoa > Chordata > Mammalia > Artiodactyla > Bovidae > Bison > Bison bison. The sequence continues at coordinate 52,518 of NW_011492847.1, read as the reverse complement.
TGCATCTTCAAAGTAACACTGCTTTCAGTTGTGTCTGACTCTCTGTGACCCCATGGACTGTAGCCTACCAGGCTCCTCTGTCCATGGATTTTCCAGGCAACAGTACTGGGGTGGATTGCCATTTCCTTCTCCAGGGGATCTTCCCGACCCAGGGATCGAACCCGGGACTCCCACATTGTAGACAGATGCTTAACCGTCTGAGCCACCAGGGAAGTCCTTTGCAGGGCTAGTGTATCAATATTAATGCAATGTGAACTGCTTAGAAAATAAACTTCCACAAAGATGAACCTTAGCCGATCCCCACCACCCCCCACACTGCTTAGTTAGTCTGTTACTGGAACCCCAGTGACTAAATGTTCCCAACATTCAAGATCTGGGCCTGGAGATCCAAGAAATATTCAAACTGAGAGAGGGCATTGATTAGTTTTCATGAATGAGAAGAAAGCATTTAACTTTGGGCTCACTGTTAGTCTAAGGACATGGGTCCAGCTCCGCTGGATTCAGCATGCACCAAACTGGCATCTACCTTGAGACTCTGTCATTTGGAAGCAGATGGGGCAGACCTAAGGGAAGAGGAAACAAGAACAAGTGTTTCCACGAACAACAGGGGAAAAACAATTTTCCAGAGGATCACAAAATCTAACATAGGCAAATTGTTTTTGCAGGCACCAGGCACTAAAGGGTCAAGATATCTGACAACTGTCCATGGAGGTGAGAGTGGAACCAATTGCTCTGCATAGTGGCAGGAATGGAGATCCTGGGAGTGTGGCGGGGAAGGCGTGTCTCCGAGTAAGGCAGAGGGATTGCCAAAAGAATATTTCATCTATTTTCACTTTTTGTCTCTGATTCCATTTTTCCTGGAGACTTTTCTCGGTTCTGTTCCCCACCCCCCCAACGTCTCTTGTTTGGAGAAATGAGGCAGGGGAGGGACAAGCTTCATGTGCAGATTGTCTGAGGCAAAGAGGGGGCCAGGTTGGGGACTGGGCTGGGTTCTAAGTTGCTTGTGCCAGCACCAGTGGTTAGCGCGCACTCCACTAACCACAGTTCACGGGCATTCCGCAGATGGATTGGCAGGCAGAAGAGTCGAATGCAAGTGCTACCTGTCCTTCTGACTTCAGCATCTGAGTCTGCCCCCTTACCTTTGTGAAAAGGCAGCCATTTATACAACATCATTAAAATTCTCTCATACCAAGTCCTGCTGGTTTCAGAAGACCTTTAATAAAGTTTCATATTTGAGGGTAGGAGTGTGAGTTGCATTGTTGCATTAAGTAGTGTGCATTTTCTGGGGGTAGTTCACACAGGATCATAGAAAAATACATGGGATCTCATTGTATTAGTGAGGGTCCTCCAGGGAAGATAGGATGGAGATAGATGTATAAAAGATTTAGGATGAGGAGTTGGCTCATGCAATTATGGAGGCTGAGAAGTAGTGTGATTGGCGCTCTACAAACTGAAAGCTGGAGGCATACTTCAGTCTGTGTCTGAAGGCTTGAGAACCAGGGTGGGGGTCAGTGATGTAAACCCCTATCCAAGGACAGGGGAAACGAGGTGATATATCCTGTCCCAGATCTTCCTAGGTGGTGAAGAGGTAAAGAATCCACCTGCCAATGCAAGAGACAGATTTATGGGTTCAATCCCTGGGTCAGGAAGATCCCCTGGAGAAGGAAAAGGCAACCTACTCCAATATTCTTGCATGGGAAATCCCATGGTCAGAGGAGCCTGGTGGACTACAGTTCATGGGGTCACAGATCACAACAAACTGTAGAAAGTTCTTCAAGGGATAGGAATACCAGACCACCTTACCTGCCTCCTGAGAAATCTGTATGCAAGTCAAGAAGCAACAGTTAGAACCGGACATGGAACAACAGACTGGTTCAGGTTGGGGAAGGAGTACATCAAGGCTGTATATTATCACCTTGCTTATTTAACTTATAGGCAGGGTACATACATCATGCCAAATGCCAGGCTGGATGCAGCACAAGTTGGAATCAAGATTTCTGGAAGAAGTATCAGTAACCTCAGATACACAGATGACACCACCCTTATGGCAGAAAGTGAAGAAGAACTAAGGAGCCTGTTGATGAAAGTGAAAGAGGAGATTGAAAAAGCTGACTTAAAACTCAGTATTCAAAAACGAAGATCATGGCATCCGGTCTCATCGCGTCATGGCAAATAGATGGGGAAACAATGGAAACAGTGACAGAGTTTAATTTTGGGGGCTCCAAAATCACCACAGATGGTGACTGTAGCCATGAAATTGAAAGATGCTTGTTCCTTGGAAAAAAGCTATGACCAACCTAGACAGCATATTAAAAAGCAGAGGTGTTACTTTGCCAACAAAGGTCCATCTAGTCAAAGCTATGGTTTCTCCAGTAGCCGTATATGGATGTGAGAGTTGGACTACAAAGCTGAGTGATGAAAAATTGATGCTTTTAAAATGTGGTGTTGGAGAAGACTCTTGAGAGTCCCTTGGACTGCAAAGAGATCCAACCAGTCCATCCTAAAGGAAATCAGTCCTGAATATTCATTGAAAGGATTGATGCTGAAGCTGAAACCCCATTATTTTGGTCACCTGATGTGAAGAACTGACTCACTGGAAAAGACCCTGATACTCGGAAAGATTGAAGGCAGGAGGAGAAGAGGATGACAGAGGATGAGATGGTTGGATGGCATCACTGACTCAATGGACGTGAGTTTGAACAAGGTCCAGGAGTTGGTGAAGGACAGGGAAGCCTCACATGCTGCAGAGCATGGGGTTGCTCAGATATGACTGAGCAACTGAACTGAACTGAAGTAAATACTGAAATATAAACATTCAGTTCTTGAAAATGTACAGATTTTTTTCTACCCACTTTTATAAAAAGTTGGTGGCTCTTTTAATATACATATAACACAGGCCATCTTTCAGATTAGTGACTATTTGACTGTAATCATGTTAAATTCAGCTCCTATAATGTCTACATTGAATATATGATAATGATAAAAATGATATAATTGTTGATTTCCTGATAGTGTTTTCTTAAATATTCTATAATATAATGCTAGTATAGAATGACAAAAAATGTTAGTGTGCTTAAAAAGAGGGTAATAGGTTAGTTTTTTACTGGCTATTATAATGAGACTTTATTTATTTGAGGAACAGTTTATAACTTTAAACAAGTTTCATATATACAACATCATAATTTGACTTTTATGCTGCTGCTGCTAAGTCACTTCAATCGTGTCCGACTCTATGCGACCCCATAGACGGCAGCCCACCAGGCTCCCCGGTCCTTGGGATTCTCCAGGCAAGAACACTGGAGTGAGTTGCCATTTCCTTCTCCAATGCATGAAAGTGAAAAGTGAAAGTGAAGTCACTCAGTAGTGTCCAACTCTTCACGACCCCATGAACTGCAGCCTACCAGGCTCCTCCGCCCATGGGGTTTCCCAGGCAAGAGTACTGGAGTGGGGTGCCATCGCCTTCTCCGTTGACTTCTATATATACTACTAAAAGTCTAGTTTCCATTTGTCACCACACAATTGGCCCTCTTTACCTCTTTTGCCTTCTTCTTTACCTCACCTCTGAAAATCATCGGTGTTTTCTATATATGTGTGTTTTCGCTCGTGTTTGTTCATTTAGTTTTTATATTCCACATTTTGCCAAGTGAAATCATGTAGTATTTGTTTTTCTCTGACATTTCACTTCCCATAGTACCCTTAAAATCCAACCATGTTGTAGCAAATGGAATATTTCATCCTGGCAGTATTCCAGTGTGTTTCTGTGTCTCTGTGTGTATTTATGTGTGCGTGTGTATACCATACCTTTATCCATTCATCCATCAATGGGTACTTACGTTATTTCTGTACCTTGGCTACTGTAAACAATGCTGAAATCAATCCAGGGATGCCTTTTGAATTCGTGTTGTGTTCTTTGGCTACCCGGAAGTTGTGAATAGCTGGATCATAAGAAAGTTCTATCCTTAGGTTTTTGAGGCACTTTCATGTTGCATCCCATAGTGGCACCACTAATTTAAATTCCCACCATGCATGTCCAAGAGTTCTCGTTTCTCCATATCTTCTTCAACACTTGTTATTTCTTGTGTTTTCAACAAAAGCAATTCTAATAGGTGTGAAATGATAGCTCATTGTGGTTTTGATTTGTATTTTCATGCTGATTAGTGATATTGAGTACCTTTTCATGTACTTATTAGCCATCTATAAGCCACCTATAATTTTCTTTGGAAAATTACCCATCCCTCTGCCCATTTTACATCAGATTTTATTTGTTGTTAGGTTGCATGGTTTCTTTGTTTATTTTAGATGTTAACCCCTTGTTGGATATGATTTGCAAACATATTCTCCCATCCAGAAGTTTGTCTTTTCATTTTGAGTTTCCTTTGCTGTGTAGATTTTTAGTTTGATAAAATTTCATTTGTTTATTTTGCTTTAGTTTCTCTTGCTTGAAGAGACAGATCCAAAAAGATATTGCTAAAACATGTCAAAGCACACTGCCTGTTTAATTCTTGGAATTTTATGGTTTCAAACCTTACATACAAGTCTTTAATTCATTTCTAATTGATTTTTGTGTACAGTGTGAATCAGTGGTGTGGTTTCATTTTTACATGTGGTTATTCAGTTTTCTCACTGCCATTTATTTAAGGAGATTTTTCATTCTCCAATATGTCATTCTTGGCTCTCTTGCTGTAAATTAGTTGTCCATATGTGTGAGTTTATTTCTGGACTCTCAATTCTGTTCTATTGATCTGTGTATATTTTTCTGCCAGACCTATGGTATTTTGATTACTATAGCTCTGTACTATAATTCAAAATCAGAGATTGTGATACCTCCAGCATTTGTTGCTCCAGATTGTTTTGGGTCTTTTGTGGTGTCATATAAATTTTAGTATTTTTTTTTTCTGTGAAAAATATTGTTGGGATTTTGGCATTAAATCTGTAGATTGCTTTAGGTAATGTAGATATTTTAAAAATATTAATTCTTCCAATATATGAATGCAACATATCTTTTCATTTCTTTGTGTCTCTAATTTCTTACAGCAGTGTCTATTGGTTTTAGTGTACATGCTTTCCACCTGCTTTGTTAGATTTATTTCTAGGTATTCTTTTTGCTTACATTTGTAAATGGGATTGTTTTCCTTAATTTCTCTTTCTTATAGCTCATCATTAATGTATAGAAACAATAAATTTTTGCATATTTTGTATCCTTCAAATTTATATATTAGTTCTAATTATTTTTTTGAGGCTTTAGAGTTTTCTCTGTATAAAATCATGTTATCTGCAAGAATTGATATTTTTTCTTCTTTTAAAATTTGGATGCTTTTTCTTTTCTTGCCTAATTTCTCTGGCTAGGATTTCTAATATTATGCCAAATAAGAGTGGCAAGAGTGGGCATACTTGTTTTGTTCCTCATTTTTGAGGGATAGCTTTTAGTTTTTCACCATTGAGTATGATGCTAGCTGTGGGTTTTTAAAAGTATGGTCTTTTTTATGTTCAAGTATGTCCCTTCTCTCCCGGTTTTATTGAGAGTTTTTATCATAAATGGATGTTGAAAATTGTCCAATGCTTTGTCTGTATCAATGAGATTATGCAATTTTTATCCTTCACTTTGTTAATGTGGTGTATCACATTGATTTATGGACATTGAATCATCTTTACATCTTTGGAATAAATCCCACTTGATCTCTATGCATAATCCTTTTAATGTATTATTGAATTCAGTTTGCTGATATTTTGTTGAGGATTTTTGCATTTATGTTCATCAGAGATACTAATCTATAATTCCTTTTTTTGTCTCTGTTTTGTCCTTGTCTGGTTTTGGTATCAAGGTAATATTGGAATTATAAAATGAGTTTAGAAGCATTCCCTCACTTTCAATTTTTGCAAAGAGTTTGAGGATAATAGGTATTAAATCATTGAATATTTGGTTAGAAACTTATCAGTGAAGCTGTCTGATCCTGGACTGTTGTTTCTTCGGCAGATTTTTGATTAATGTTTGGATCTCCTTACTAGTGATCAGTCTTTTAAGATTTTCTCTTTATGGTTCAGTCTTAGAAGATTATATGATTCTAAAAATTTATCTATTTGTTATAGATTGTCCAGTTTGTCGGTATATGGCTGTTAATAATAGTCTCATAATCTTTTACATTTCTGTGGTATCTTGATTTTTTTTTTTTTTTTTTTGAGACTTCACTCTGTTTTTCTTAGTCTAGCTAAAAGTTTTTCAGCTTTGTTAAAATTTTCAAAGAACCAGCTCTAGTTTCACTTTTCTTTTCTGTTGTCTTAGGCTTTTTCATTTATTTTTGCTCTGATTTTTATTATTTCCTTCCTTCTTTCTGACTTTGGGCTTTCTTCTTTTTTCCTTTAGCTGCAAGCTTAGATTGAGATTTTTCTCATTTCTTGAGCTGGCCTGTGTAGCTATAAACACTATTCTTGGTACCACTTTTACTGTATCCTGTAGGTTTTAGATGTCATATTTTCATTTTCTTTTATCTTCAGATATTTTTGGATTTCTCCTTTGATTGCATCATTCACTCAGTAATTGTCCAGTAACATGTTATTAGTCTCCACGTTTGTATTTTTCCAGGTTTCCTCTTGTAGTTGGTTTCTAGTTTTATACCATTGTGATTTTAAAAGATGCTTGACATGATTTGTCTTAAATTTGAGACTTGTTTTGTGTCCTAAAATATAGTTTTTGCTTGAGAATGTTCCATGTGCACTTGAGGAATGTGTGTGTAGGTTTTTGTTTTGTTATTATCATGGGCTTTGTATAAAGTATCTCATAGATAAAATAGTCCTTTTTCTGCTGATAGTATCTTTTCTTCAATTGTCTATATAAGTTCTGCTCTTTTCCCCTTCCCCTTTTTACGTTTTTGTCTGCTTTTATGTTATGAGTTTGTTACTAAGTGGAAGTAATTATAGTTATTCATAATGCTTTCCCCTTCCCCATTTAAATTATAATTGTTTAACAGTCTTTTCTGATACGAAGTTGGAAATTTCTCTTCACTTATCACCCTAAAGTTTTGTGTACTTTTGTCTTTTCATTTCATGTAGAAGAGCTCCTTTCAATATTTCTTGTAAGGCAGGTCTGGTGATGGCAGTCTCCTTTAGCTTTGGTTTTCTGATAAAGTATTTCTCCTTTGTATCTAATAGATAACTTTGCTGTGTAGAGTATTCTTGTTTGACAATTTTTAATCTTTCAATATTATGAGTATGTCATTCTCTCCTGGCCTATAGAGTTTCTGCCAAGAAATCTGCTGATAGCCTAGTGGGGATGACTTTGTAAGTTACTGTCTTCCCCCCTCACCCCCAGCTGCCTTTAAAATTCTTTATTACTGAATTTTGACTGTTTTAATATTATGTGTCTTGGAGATGGTCTTTTTGCTTTGGGATTATTAGGTGTTCTATTAGCTTTGTGGACTTGACTATCTAGTTCTTCTCTTGGTTTGAGAAGTTCTCAGCTATTTTTTCTTTAAATAAGCTCTCTGTTTCCTTCTTCCTCTCTTCTCCTTCTGGTGTACTTATTTTCCTTATGTTGTCTTATCTAATGGGTTATATAGTTCTCACATAAATTCTTTTCTTAAAAAAAAACATATTTCTCCTTTTCTACTTCCAATTTTCTAGCTTTCTATATTTTGAACTTGCTAATTCTCTCTACCATGTATATGGTCTACTCTATTTCTAAGCTTTCTAATGAATCCTTCATTTACTGAGTTCTTAAGCTCCAGAATTTCCTTTTGGTACTTTTTTAGTATTTCAGTCTTTTTGGTAAAGTATTAGTTTGTCCATTAATTTTATTCCTGAGCTCATTGAACTGCCTTTGTGAGTTTTCTCGTAGTTCATTGAGCTTCTTCATGACAGCTATTTTGAATTCTCTGTCAGCTATAGCACAATTGTCTATGACTTTAAGTTTGATTTCTAGAGAATTGTCATTTTCTCTTTGTGATACTATATTACCATAGCTTTTCATGGTACTTGATGAGTTGTTCCTCAGCTTGCACATTAGAAGTAGTGAAAACATTTCTTATTTAGCTAAAACTTTGTTTACTTTGGTCCTCATAATTCAACAGACTGGTAATTGGAAGACTTTATCAGCATTGCAGCAGAAGTTTTTTATTTCTCTTATCTGAGCTGCCTCTGGCTGTATTTAAGAAGTGGCACTTTCTACCCTGCAGTGCCTCTGCCAGAGGTGTTGCCATTGCCTCCAGTGCCTCCAGAGTTGCTGATGCTTGGCTGCTGCCAGGATTGCTGGTGTCACCACCTGGGGAACTGGGATGGTTTTGCCTCTGCTGCTTTGAGGGCGTCATCTGGGTTTGGGGCACTGTCATTGCAGCAACAAGGAGAGAGAATTTTGAGGAGGTTCTGGGTGCCCAGCTTCTATTGCCCTCCTCCTGGTGGCTGTGGTTTTCACTGTAGTTGAGAGACCAGGACCGTGGGTGTTGCCTCCTCTGCTGCTGCTGCTGCTAAGTCACTTCAGCTGTGTCCGACTCTGTGCGACCCCATAGATGGCAGCCCATCAGGCTCCCCCGTCCCTGGGATTCTCCAGGCAAGAACACTGGAGTGGGTTGCCATTTCCTTCTCCAATGCATGAAAGTGAAAAGTGAAAGTGAAGTCACTCAGTCATGCCCGACTCCTAGCAACTCCATGGACTGCAGCCTACCAGGCTCCTCCATCCATGGGACTTTCCAGGCAAGAGTACTGGAGTGGGGTGCCATTGCCTTCTCCGTTGCCTCCTCTAGGTGTTCCAATTTACCCATTTTTAGACATATAGATGTGTGAATCTCTCTAGTAACCTGGTGTGTTGGGCAGAGGAATCTTTGAATCCCTCTGTTTAAATTAAATTCTGCCTGTTTAACCAGGTGTGGATTGAAGGGGAATGACAGTGGGAATATATTTCCTAAGTGGCCCTAGTGTTAAAGAACCCGCCTGCCAATGAAGGAGACTTAAGAAACATGGATTTGATCCCTGGATGGGGAAGATCTCCTGGAGGAGTAAATGGCTACCCACTCCAGTATTCTTGCTTGGAGAATTTGTTGGACAGAAGAACCTGGCAGGCTATGGTCCATAGGGCTGCAAAGAGTCGGACACAACTGAAGTGATACAGCATGCACGCACTGTGCTGACATCACTCCCATAATGAAACTTTTAAAGGGTGACTTCCAATTTATATGTTGCTCACTATATGCTTTGCAGCTATTAAAAAGCAGAAGGCATTGGGAAAGGACACCAAAACTACAAAAATGAGCTAAGAGGAAACCAGTTACTAAATGCAACCAAAAAGAGAATATACAAACAACAGTTTCATACAAAAGCATCCCCAGAGATTATATTGTCCAACTGTTTCTAAAGGGAAAGCTGATAGGGTACACAGAAAGAATGCAACTCATTATTGCTACGTTTTCTTCAGCTGGTTTTACTTTTTTTCTGATTTATGTGTATTTTCTTATTTTAAAATAAGATGGATTTCTCACTATAAAGGAACGTTGACATATATACTCTATCAAGTGTAAAACAGATAACTAGTAGGAAGCTGCATTTAACAGCTTGGTGTCTTGTGACGACCTGGAGGTGTGGGATAGGAGCAGGGAGGGATGCTCAATAGGAAGGGTACATATATATATACCAGTCATGTCCATCTCTTTGCAACCCTATGGACTGTAGCCCACCAGATTCCTCTGTCCACGGTATTCTCCAGGCAAGAATACTGGAGTATGTTGTCATGTCCTCCTCCAGGGGATCTTTCTGACTCAGGGATCAAACCTGCAACTCCTACAGCAACTTCATTGCAGGCAGATTCTTTACTGCTGAGCCACTGGGGAAGCCTATGTACATATAATTATGATTCATTCACATTGGTACAGCAGAAACCAATATGTTGTAAAGCAATTATCCTCTGACTTAATTTTTTTTTTAAAGAGTGTATACTGACTTTACTGCATTTAGAAAACTTGGAAGGCTTTAAAGGAAACTATAGAAAATCTGACTTTGAAGGAAACTATCAAAGTCTACAGTCATCTTACCTTGTTAGTTTTTGCTTTGTTTAAAAAAAATTCAAAATCTAATGGCTTAAAAAATCTCCAATTTGTTTAATTCATAATTCTGTGGGATATCTGGCTGGCTTTCTGTTCTGGGCTGAAGTGATCAGCTGGAAGTTTGGGTGATGATGGCTGATCTTGGGTAACCTCATTCATATGACTGGTTGTTGACTGGCTGGTTGGTTTAGCGGGCCTTAGCTGGGATCTGGAGAAGGCAATAGCACCCCACTCCAGTATTCTTGCCTGGAAAATACCATGGACGGAGGAGCCTGGTCGGCTGCAGTCCATGGGTTTGCTAGAAGTCGGACCCAACTGAGCGACTTCACTTTCACTTTCCACTTTTCACTTTCATGCATTGAAGAAGGAAATGGCAACCCACTCCAGTGTTCTTGCCTGGAGAATCCCAGGGACGGGGGAGCCTGGTGGGCCACCGTCTCTGGGGTCGCACAGAGTTGGACACGACTGAAGCGACTTAGCAGCAGCAGCAGCAGCTGGGATCACTTGTTTCTGCTTCATGTAGCCTCCCACTTTCCTGTAGGTTACCCCAGGCTTCTTAACATGTGGTCTCACTGTTCCAGAAAGTAGCAAGAGGGCAAAGTCCCACTTGTAAGCACTTGCTGAGCACCTCTGCTTGCTTCACATTGAAAGTGAATGTGTTAGTCGCTCAGTCATATCTGACTGTGATCCTATGGACTGTAGCTCGCCAGACTCCTCTGTCCATAGAATTCTCCAGGCAAGAATACCGGAGTGAATTGCCAGTTCCTTCTCCAGGGGATCTTCCCTACCCAGGGATCAAACCCATGTTTCCCACATAGCAGGCAGATTCTTTACTGTCTGAGTTACCACATTAGCCAATGCCTAATTGGTTAAAGCAAGCCTTGTGGCCAGGCTGGTAGTCAGAAGAGATGATACTACTGAAGAGCTATCAATTGGAAAAGCACTTATTATGGCCAGTTTTACAAATAGCATAAAAAGACATTTGTCATAATTTATATTCAGCATTAGCCTTGCAATTTCCACTTAGATTAGTTTTTTTTCTATTAAAATTTCTTCAGAAATATTCTTAATGACTGCATAATATTAAAATATGTGGTTGCACTATAATTTATCTACTTCTCTAATAAAAATGCTAGATGGCTTTTAATATTTCTCTATTTTAAAAAACACACATAATCTTTGATTTTGGTGCATGTTACTTGATTGACATACAAATAATCCTGGAGTTCTAAATAAAGATTGCCAAATTACTCACCAGGAAAATCGAAGCAATTTTATTGTCACTAGCAGTGTTTGATAATATCAAATTTACTACAATTTCATGGATCCAGGTTCATATAAAATTTGGAAATCTTTGTCAGTTTGGTAGGAAAGAAGTATATAGACAAATTTATAATTTTTATTAAGTCTCAAACATTAACTATTATGGGGCTTTCCTCATAGCTCAGTCGGTAAAGAATCTGCTTGCAATGCAGGAGACCCGGGTTTGATCCCTGGGTTGGGAAGATATTCTAGAAAAGGAAATGGCAATCTACTCCAGTATGCATGCCTGGATAATCCCATGGACAGAGGAGCTTGGCAGGTTACAGTCTTTGGGGTCTCAAGAGTCCGATGACTTAGTGACTAAACACCACCATTAAACATTAAAAAAATAAGATAGCATTTTCTCTTGTAAGCCATTAGTTATTTTTCAGAAAAATTTTAAATTGAAATAAAATTTTATGTATTCATAAAAGATAAACTTGGGATAGATGATGTTTTAAATATGGCTTTATTTTTATAATAGGAAAGCCACATATGTTGCCTTTAGTCTTTTCATCCTATAATATTAAGTGCAACTGTCAGAAATTTTAAAATGTTTTATGCTCAAATAATGTATTTTTAAAAAATAGAGATTGAAATTATATTCTAATATAGTAACATAAAAATCTAAAATTTTAAAAATTTGTTTTAGTGATCAGCTAGAAGGAAAAGTCCAACCAATCCATCCTAAAGGAGACCAGTCCTGGGTGTTCCTTGGTGCTGAGGCTGAAACTCCAATACTTTGGCCACCTGATGCAAAGAGCTGACTCATTGGAAAAGACCCTGATGCTGGGAGGGATTGGGGGCAGGAGGAGAAGGGGACGACAGAGGATGAGATGGCTGGATGGCATCACCGACTCGATGCACATGAGTTTGGGTGAATTCTGGGAGTTGGTGATGGATAGGGAGGCCTGGCGTGCTGTGATTCACGGGGTCGCAAAGAGTCGGACACGACTGAGCGACTGAACTGAACTGAACTGAGAAGGAAAAGTCACTGTAGGTGTGACATTCAAAATACCAGTTCAGTTCAGTCGCTCAGTCGTGTCCGACTCTTTGTGACCCCATGAATTGCAGCATGCCAGGCCTCCCTGTCCATCACCACCTCCCGGAGTTCACTCATCAAAATACCAACTTTTCAGCAAATCCTTAGGACAATATCAGAGTGACACAAAATGTACATTTATTTTGTGTGTTGGGGGAAAAATAAGCAGTGCATGTAGGATTAAGTTAACACTGCAAATTCTAGAATTTTGACTTTAATTGATTTTGTTACTTCATTGTGACTAAATTTTAATAGAAGTATTGGATGTCATAGAATGTCATAAAAACAACTGCCCTACACTGGATTCATATATTTTCAATCATAGGTTAGGTAATTAAAAATTCAAGGTTAATCTAGACAATCTGTGCAGTGTGTGAGTTTGGCATGTTGTCAAGACCTTAACTTTTGCACTTCCTGACTTTTAAATAATTCCATGAAGTAGCTTTTCAAATGTTTTTGAAGCAGTAATTGAGAAGATGTCTTGAGGACAGGCATATAACAAAAGGAGAACACAGAAGAGAAGCCCCTAGAAGAACTACTGGATATGCTTCCTGTTGGGGCTGATGATGCAGGGGAAACAATTTAAACTCAAGTGACTTTGCCTGATTTTTAGACCTAAAAAAAGCCTGGAGAGATGCTTACTTCTCATTAGCAGTTGGTAATTTTATAACACATGACTCTCAATAGAAAAGAGGAATAAAGAGGATTTTGTACTGAATACAGGAGAGAAAGTAATTTCTTCAAGCTGTTGAAATACACTGATTGTGACTCTTGTGGTGAGAAAGAGGATGTACACTCTAGAAAAGAAACCACTTGTGAGAATTTAGCAAGGAAAAAAAAAAAACAACAATGGCAAAAAACTTGCCTCCTACATCAAATATTTCTGCTATGGTCCCATAAATGAAAACTAAAAGTACTTCAGCCTTAGGATACATATGGCTTTATAGTGTATATTATATTTTCATTCCATGATGTCTTTCACTTACTCAAAATTATTTGCAAACATTTAATTCATGTGGTGTGATTCAGAACATATGCCACTGGAGATCATATGCTTTCCCCCGCTTCTGTTCTAAATATAAATGTTACAGGTATTGTATTTTCTGGATATAATAATGTCACATTATTTCAGGTTTTACTTTGAGGAGCAAAAAATGTTTAATAAATGAATGTCATATTTGGAGAAGGAGAATCCAACTGAAATCTTTGGTCATACAATAGTGAAATTATGATCACTGAATTCTGAATATGTTCCTGTTAAGAACATGATATAGTTCCTTTATATTTTTGAGAACAATTATTCTGTTAAGAAATTTCAATTTTACATTATTTTTTAACTTAAATTTGTGTGTGTGCTAAATTGCTTCAATCATGTCCAACTCTTTGTGACCCTATGGACTGTAGCCCGCCAGACTTCTCTGTCCATGGAATTCTCCAGGCGAGAATACTAGTGGGTTGCCATACCTTCCTCCAGGAGACCTTCCTGACCCAGGGATTGAAGCCACAACTCTCGAATCTCTTACATTTCCTGCACTGGCAGGTGGATTCTTTACCAAGTAGCAAGTAACTCAGTCCTCACCAGAAAACAAACAAGGAAAATGAAATATATTCTCAATGTAGATACATTTTTTGAATATTTTTCATTCTATTTGTATCTTATTTGTGTAATGGTACTGAAAAGTATATGTAGTAATTATGCTCTGAAGAGTGAGAATTATCCTTTCAAGAAAACTAAGATAAAATTGGAGCCTGAGTAACCTTGGAAACATAACACACAACTAAGGTCTAGAAAATATTACAAGTTATTATGTGGACCTTGTTAAATTCTTAAACTGTATAGTTGGCTTGGTGGAAACTTTGTTAATATTATTGTTCCTTCCCCCTTCCTCCCCACCCCCGACCCACTTCATGATCACTTAATGAAAAAAATTTGACTTGATTGTTTCAGTTCAGTTCAGTTCATTTCAGTTCAGTCGCTCAGTCATGTCCAACTCTTTGCAACCCCATGAACTACAGCACGCCAGACCTCCCTGTCCATCACCAACTCCCGGAGTTCACCCAAACTCATGTGCATTGAGTCGGTGATGACATCCAGCCATCTCATCCTCTGTTGTCCCTTTCTCCTCCTGCCCCCAATCCCTCCCAGCATCAGAGTCTTTTCCAGTGAGTCAGCTCTTCACATGAGGTGGCCATAGTACTGGAGTTTCAGCTTTAGCATCAGTCCTTCCAATAAACACCTAGGACTGATCTCCTTTAGAACAGACTGGTTGGATCTCCTTGCAGTCCAAGGGACTCTCAAGAGTCTTCTCCAACACCACAGTTCAAAAGCATCAATTCTTCGGTGCTCAGCTTTCTTCACAGTCCAACTCTCACATCCATACATCACCACTGGAAAAACCATAGCCTTGACTAGATGGACCTTTGTTGTCAAAGTAATGTCTCTGCTTTTGAATATGCTATCTAGGTTGGTCATAACTTTTCTTCCAAGGAGTAAGGGTATTTTCATTTCATGGCTGCAATCACCATCTGCAGTGATTTTGGAGCCCAAACAAATAAAGTCTGACACTGTTTCTACTGTTTTCCCATCTATTTGCCACGAAGTGATGGGACCAGATGTCATGATCTTAGTTTTCTGAATGTTGAGCTTTAAGCCAACTTTTTCACTCTCCTCTTTCACTTTCATCAAGAGGCTTTTGAGTTCCTCTTCACTTTCTGTCATAAGGGTGGTGTCATCTGCATATCTGAGGTTATTGATATTTCTCCTGGCAATCTTGATTCCAGCGTGTGCTTCTTCTGGCTCAGCGTTTCTCATGATGTCCTCTGCATATAAGTTAAATAAGCAGGGTGACAATAAACAGCCTTGACGTACTCCTTTTCCTATTTGAAACCAGTCTGTTGTTCCATGTCCAGTTCTACCTGTTGCTTCCTGACCTGCATATAGGTTTCTCAAGAGGCAGGTTGGGTGGTCTGGTATTCCCATCTCTTTCAGAATTTTCCCAATCAGATACATTTAAATTCTACTACATTTAAGAGTAACCTCAAAATGACTCGATTAAGATAGAGAATTAGTTCTCTCTCAAGTAAAGAGCTGAAGATAGCTTAGAATTAGCATGGCAATCTATCAGGGACTAAAGTCTCCTGTTATCTTTCTGTCCATCTTATTTAACATGTGGATTCCATTCCTGAGGTTGTTATAGGTTTAAAGTGACTGCTGGAAATCCATTTTTTACACGAGCTTCCTAGCTAGCCAAAAGGAAGAAAGGTGGCCAGGCAAAAGTGTGACGTACCAGTTGTCAGTTGTCCTTTAAAGATGTTTCCCTAGAAAACCAAAGTAGAACTTTTACTCACATCTCATGGGCCAGAACTTAGTCACAAAGTCATCCTTCATTGTGAATGAGGCTTGTAATATTACCATTTGGAACATACTTCATTTCTGTTACTAATGAAAAAGAACAGGATAGGTATTAGAAAGGCAATTAGACATCATTGCCTTATACATCTGTTTTAAATTCTTAGAAGAGAACTTTTAGGTACAAACATATGACACATACTATATTCTCTATATATTTGTTTTCTGGCAAATTGCCACAATTATGCTAACAACACCACCTTGAGTACCTGCCTCTTTGTCTACCTACTGTATGCAAAACTTTATTTTCCTAATTTCTATCATTGAATGGACACTGCTTACATGTGCTCAGGGGAGGACTATTCAGGAGCTCCTGGAAGCAAAGAAATGAAGGAGTTTGAGAATCTAGAATCTTTACAATGTGAAATATGACTTAACTGGTTAAATGGAATATATACCAGAAAAGAAAAGTGAGTACATATACCATGAGAAAAAAGAGTAGGTGGTGTGAGTAGCACAGAAAAGCAATGCTTCTGTGAATACCACAGAAAAATCCTTGAAGGTGAAAAAGGAGAATTTTAAAGAAATATAAATTGAGGTGGAGGAAGAGGCATTTTGAATTATAGTTACACATGATATATTTTTATTTAAGTCTATAACATATACAGCTACCAGAATCATCAGCTTCAAACAATATTTCTATCCAAACCTGTTGAGATTCTCTATTACCTATTGTTTCATCTATACATAATAATATTCAAAAATTTCCACCAAATATCTCCTCTGCGTTTGAACTATATCATTATTCTCCAGAACATACTCTTGGACTTTAGATAATAAGTCTTTCAGCATACTTCAAGGGTATATATTCTGTGTTTCTAAAACTGCTAAGTATATAAATGCTCTATATAAAGGGTTAGTCAATCAGTCATGTCCAGCTCTTTGCAACTCCGTGGACTGTAGCCCACCAAACTCCGTTGTCCATGGAATTCTCCAGGCCCAAATACAGGAGTGGGTAGCCATTCCCTTCTCCAGGATAACTTCCTGGCCCAGGGATTGAAGCCGTCTCCTGCATGGCAGATTCTTTATTGGCTGAGCAACCAGGGAAGGCCGTATATAATGATTTACTTTTTTCCTTTTCAAACAAAAGCATTTATGTGATTCTTTGAAATATGTTCCCTCTAGGACTTCCTGCCATGCAACAATGACAATGCAAATCTATATCTCCTTTGACCCTTACTCATTCAGAGGAAGTTTTGCAGAACTCATGAAGGTCACAAGGTCACAGGCTTAATTTAAACCCCTTTATCTACAATTCAAATCTCTTATTGTCTATCAAACTTTTGCCAGATGTTAAAACAACTCTCAACAGCCCTCTGTTACTCCAAGCAGGAGTTAACTAGTCCTTGTGCTAATCTTCTGATTACTATTAACCTATTTGCAAAGAAATTTTGGAACACAATAACACAAGAAACAGACATTCTGTGTAGGTAACATGGAATGATTCAAGTGCAGGACAACCTGTATCCTATGTTTTACTTGACAGACTCTCAATTTAGTTCTTGGTTCATGTTGCTTGCATTTTTTTTAAGGAAGTAGGTATTATTCAGTTTCCGTTTAACCATATCTCTTTCCCCACATTATCTGGCTGAGCTTTCAGTTTTTCTGAATTGTTTCACTTGACATATTCTGCATCTAATAATCTTCTCTGAGAATATTCCACCTCTAGTGCATGGCCTCCCAACTAGACTTCTTGTTTCCCTTACAGCTTGGTATAGCTGACTAGGTTCTAGTCCATGGAATATGATTAGAAGTGAGGTTCTCCCTGGGGGCTCAGCTGGTAAAGAATCCACCTGCAATGTGGGTTCAATCCCTGGTTGGGAAGATCCCCTGGAGAAGGGAACAACTAGCCACTCCAGTATTCTGGCCTGGAGAATTCCATGGACTGTATAATCCATGGGGTCGCAATGAATCAAATACAACTGAGTGACTTTATACACTCTCTTAAAAGAAAGCAATTCCCAGCACCTCTTTTTTTTTTCTTTCTTTCTGATAGCTGGGAAATGAAAAGAACTAGAGTACTGAACAAAGAGTTGGAAGGTTGGGTTTGAGGATACAACTCATCCTGCTAGTCCTGAATCATCTGTCTCTGAATTATTACCTGAGAAACAGATTTGATCTTCTTTAGGTTACTTGCTTTTTGTGGGGAGTAGAAGGAAGAAAAGGGAAGTGGGTCTCTTTGTCATAGCAACATTACCATATGCTAACTAATACACTGGTTTAAGTTCTAGTTGATCTGATTTCTCTTGGGCAAGTTACTTAATCCCTGACTTTGTTCAATTATAAGAATAACATGTCTTCAAGGGTTGTTGTGGGAAGCAATTGACATAATACATGAAGTTGAATAATTTTGAAAGAAGGAATTTAAACTCATGGAATAAGATAACGCATGCTAGATCTTTCTTGTTTCCAAGAGCTGGATTTTTGAGTACTGAACCACAAATACACCATTGTTTTCTGACTAAATGCTAAATAGACTTAGAAACATACAGAACTCACTATTTGGTGCCATAACAATGTTTTCAAGAAAGCATGATTAATATTGCTATTGCTATTACTAAGTCACTTCAGTCATGTCCAACTCCGTGTGACCCGATAGACGGCAGCCCACCAGGCTCCCCCGTCCCTGGGATTCTCCAGGCAAGAACACTGGAGTGGGTTGCCATTTCCTTCTCCAATGCATGAAAGTGAAAAGTGAAAGTGAAGTCGCTCAGTTGTGTCTGACCCTCAGCGACCCCATGGACTGCAGCCTTCCAGACTCCTCCATCCATGGGATTTCCAAGGCAAGAGTACTGGAGTGGGGTGCCACTGCCTTCTCCGATGATTAATATAAGTTGTTTGAAAACATCAGAAAAAAATGTCTGGGTCGTCTAAATTTCAAAATGAGACTCTTAGACATAAGACTGCATCTTGGCAGTTTAGAGACTTGATTTTTGTGTTTGATTCAGGGATGAATTTATCTTTTATTGTCATGATTCTCTCTTTAAAGTAGATCTCATAATATTTGTAGCTCAATGAATAGCAAGCTGATAATTATGAGGGACTGTAACTATACAAAGTTATTATCTACATTTCAAAAATTAGAACATATGTAAAATATCTAAAGATATTTTCTGTTCTCAAGATAGTCAGGTTATAAACAGCCTCATTGTTTAAGGGAAACTTATAGGGGTAAATCATCTTATATGTTAAAAAGAATTTTTTTTTTTAGTTCAAAGACCCACCACCATCTCCTTGTATATTGGAAGACAGTTTTTCATTTAGTGGTATTTTTACTTGTGTGATCTCTTTTACTCAATTTTCTTCATTCCCAGTGATTTTATTAACACTGTGACGATGGTGGTTTAGTCGCTAAGTCCTGTCGGACTCTTGCAACCCCATGGACTGTAGCCCACCAGGCTCCTCTGTCCATGGGATTTTCCAGGAAATAATACTGGAGTGGGTTGCCATTTCCTTCTACAGGGGATCTTCTGGATCCAGGAATCAAACCTGGGTCTCGTGCATCACAAGCAGATTCCTGCATTGCAGGCGGATTTTTTACCCACTGAGCTACGTGGCTTTCCTGAATAGCTTATTAACACTACCAATTATGAAATATATTTTTTTCCTGCTTGGGTTTGTATGATCATTTTCATTATGCAAAGACATTGTTCATGAAACAGAAAACAAGGAATTTGTTTAACCACATGAAATTATTTCTCTTTTATATTCAAAACCTTTCCCCCTGTCTCTACCTCAGTTATGCAATCTTAGTTTTCTATATTTCTAATTTCTATATTTAGAAGTACAAACTTCTAAAATGATTTTTAAAATGTGTTTTTTTGGAACTGTGGTGTTACCAAGAGGTACCAAGTGTTATCAAGAGAGAATATTTGAGTCAATTAATACACACACATATACAGAACACTAGAAACATCACATAATCATATACCAAATCATCTATAAAATTTTTTAACATTTTGGTGAATAATAATGCATATATTACACTGTGTCTACTGAAGAATGGAATAAACTTTGTATTGCCATCTCTGTGCATATGTTTGAAAATTTTATAAATGTGCGATTTACTAGAGAAATTTTAACCTTGGTTCTTTACTTTTCTTTCAGACTTTTCTATCATTATGGGTTAAATTGGGCTTCCCTGGTGGCTCAGATGGTAAAGAATCCCCTGCAATGCTGGAGACCTGGGTTCAGTCCCTGGGTTGGGAAAATCCCCTGGTGAAGGAAATGGCAACCCACTTCAGTATTCTTGCCTGGAGAATTCCATGGACAGAGGAGATTTGCTGGGTCACAGTCAGTCCACGGGGTTGCAATTGTGTCTCCTTAAATTCATATTTGAAGTCCTAACCTCCAGTACCTCAGACAGTGACTTTATTTGGAGATAGGATCTTTAGAGTGGTAATTCCAGTTTAAACGAGGTCATGAGAGTTGGCCCTAATCCAATACGACTGGCATTCTTAGAGACAGGTGAAGTTTGGACACAGACATTCAGAAAGATAATTGAAGAGACATAAGGAGAAAATGGGGCTTCCCTGGTAGCTCAGTTGGTTAAGAATCCACCTGCAATGCAGGAGATCCTGGTTCAATTCCTGGGTCAGGAAGATTACCTGGAGAATGGATAAGGCTACCCACTCCAGTATTCTTGGGCTTCCCTAGTGGCTCAGATGGTAAAGAATCCACCTGCAATGCTGGAGACCTGGGTTCAATCTCTGGGTTGGGAAGATCCCCTGGAGGAGGGAATGGCTACTCACTCCAGGATTCTTGCCTGGAGAATCCTCATGGACAGAGAAGCTGGCGGGTTACATTCCTGAGGTGACAAAGAGTTGGACATGAGTGAGTGACTAAGCACAGCGCAAGAAGTTGACCATCTATAGGTCAAGGAGAAAGGCCTGGAATGTTACCTTTTCTCATAGCTCTTAGAAAGAACTAACCTTGTGACACCTTGATTTTATACTTCTTGCCTCCAGAACTGTGAGAGAATACATTTCCGGTGTTTAAGTCACTGAGTCTGGTACTTTGTTACTGAAGCCCTGGCAAAGTAATATGAATGTTCACAAAAGTCTTTATTTTATAAAGAAATATACATAAAATATTGCAGTCCATGATACCACTTTTCATTTAGTTGGTCAAGAAAAACCTGGGAGCCATTCTTGGTTTTTGTTTTTTTTTAACTTCCTATTCAAACTATTACCAACTACCACCAAATATTTCTTGTCTACCATTACTTCTCTTCATTACTACAACTGTTAGGAAATCTAAGCCACTATAATATATTATATGGAATATTGAAATAGCCTTCTAAATGATCTACTTGCTCCTATTCTTATCTACAATCCATTCTTTACTTACGGTTATATTTAGAACATGTAGGTCATTTCTTGTTTCTTCTCTACCTGAAAATCTTCTGTGGCTCATAATGAAATCTAGACTTCTGATCTGGTTCTCCAGGCCCTGCATGGATGGTCTATGTCCTGTATTCCTTTAAAAACACAATTTAAGGGAAAACACAATTTAAGGGACTTCTGCTTTGACAATACCTTTTTATCTATGACTAGAAAACAAGACAGAATCTTTAACTATTTTTAAGATATTGGGCAATATGCAGTGAGGGACTGAAATCTCTGAGAATGGAAACAAAGGGGCTGAGCACTATGATCATTGGATTTTTTGTCTGGAGGGTCTTCCTGGGAATGGGTCTCAAACAGAGCCTAGTACTCTCACTGAGAGAGATCAGAATGCCAGGTCACAAAGGCATTCAGAACTTGCAGAGTAGTGTACTGGGAATAAAAAAGCTTGCTAAGAGGAAGCTCCAGAATTATGTCAGGCAATCTATTGAGTCTTTGGCTGAGTACCTAGCTGTGAGTGTACAGAGTGAGACCCCACAAAGCCAGGCAAAACCAACTATGTGGAGGAAAGAACCATGAGGGAATAGTAAAAAAAAAAAGAAAAACAATTTATGGAGCTCACACAAGGCTGGATGATCAAGTTCAGACTAGACTTTACTCTGACCAAAAAGTCATCATTAAAAAGTCTCAGCATTTAGTAGCATCTGCCGAAACACCATACATAAAGAGTAAAGCTAACATAGCTCTAAAGTAAAATCTATACTTGACTTCACTAAGAAAGTTCAAGTGCAACCTTGAAAGTATCAGACTGATGTGCAAGTAAATTAATAGCCTCTTGGTGAAGAGGAAAAGTTAAAATTTTACATAACCTCCTTCTCCTTCTGCCTCTGTAACTCAGCTTGCCCCTTGCAAAGTCTAGATCACGTAGGTCATGTAGTCTCAGAAACTGGGGACTTGCAATACTAGGAACTGGAGTTTATCTCACTTACCCTTGTCCTGCTCTTCGCAATCTCCTGGCCCCTGCAAACTTGCTTAATTATGCCTGTCTGTGTAAAGATCAGGCAACCCCCCTCCCCATCTTGACTGCTGTTCCTGCACTCATGAAATCCCTTAGTTTAAACCAGCCTGTTAACAGCTAGTGTTGCCCACTACAGTCTGTCTATAAAAACTCTGTAATCCCTTTGTTTGAGGCTCAGAGCTTGGACTGTTAACTCCTCTGGGCCTGCTGGCATAATAAAGCTGAGTTCTCCCTCTCCAAGTGTGGTGCTTGGTTTCTCAAGTAATGGTTTCTGCAACATTTCAACAAAATTCAGTACTTTATTAAGGAATACAAAATGTCCAGACACTCAGTAATGTATAATCCATGATATCAAATAGACTAATTAAAATTAATTAAACATATGCAAAAATAATTATGACTTCTGATCAGGATTAAAACCATTCAATAAAGATAGATTCAGATATAATGAGAGATGATAGAATAAGAAGAAAAGATAAGGCTTTAGAAAAGTTATAAAATTCTTCAAGTCTTCTAGGAAAAACAAGAAAATGAGAAAACAAATAGGAAATCTCAATAGAGAATTGGAATGTGTGTGTGTATACACAAACATATATATGTGTATATAATGCACCAGCTGGTAATTCTAGAACTTAAAATAAAATATCTGAATTGAAAATTTTCACTTGATTAAACACTGCAGAATAAAATATTTAACATGCAGATGGGCATAGAAACTATTCAAATTGAATGACAGGAAAAGTCTGAAAAAATTTTAAAGCCTCAGTGACTCATGGACAATGTCGATGTACCTATTACATGTATAATTGCAGCAACAGAAAATGAGATACACTGAAAATTTTTCAAGAAATAATAGTTAAATGATTTACATATTTGGTGAAAGCTATAAACTCATTGATCCAAGAAGCTCAGTAAACCCTAAGCAGCATTTACACAAAGCAAAATATAAGAAACATCATAATAAAGTTGCTAGGAATCAGTGGCAAAATCTTTAAAGCAGAGAAATAAGATGCACTGCACATAGAAGACATTAAAGGCAACCACTGACATCTCATCAGGAAATATGCAAGACAGAAGACAACAGTGGCTTTTCAAAGTCCCAACAAAAAAAAGTCAGCCTAGAATTCTATATTCTGTAAAAATATTTTTTTGAACACTAGAGTGAAATAAGAATATAGTCACACATGCAAAACCTCCAAGGATTTGTTTCTTGTAGGCCTGCGCTGAAAGAAATGTTAAAGGAAGCTCTGCAATTTTTCTTTCTAGTTACTAATTTCTTTAAAAGGCTTCCCTGATGGCTCAGTGATAAAGAATCCACCTGCCAATGCAGGAAATGATAGAGACACAGGTTCAATCCCTGGGTCAGCAAGATCCCCTGGAGAAGAAAATGGCAACCCACTCCAGTATTCTTGCCTGGAAAATCCCATGGACAGAAGAGCCAGGCAGGCTATAGTCCATGGAGTTGCAGAAGAGTTGGGCACAACTTAGCAACTAAATAACAATTTCTTTAAAAGATAATTGACTTTAATGCAAAATAATAATAATGTATTATAGGACTTACCATATGTAGGAGAAAAATTATAAAAAATATTACCACAAAGCATTAGAGGGATAAACTGAAATATAAAATTTGTATATAGAATGATAGAATTATGGAAATTTAAGATGCATATTATGCATTTCAACACAACCACTGAAAGGAAAAAACAGGATAGGGTAAAGCCAATAGGGAACATTAAATGGACTGTAAAAATTATTCAAATAATTTAAAGGCAGGAAAGAAAGAACAGATGGAACAATGAAAATCAAACTGCAGGATGGTATTAATATAGATTACTACATTAAATGTTAATAATCTAGTCATTACTAAAAGATTTTTGATTTAGGTAAAAAATGAAGCCTAATCATTTGCTGTTTATAAGAGAAACATATTACACATAAAACCTGGGTTAAAAGTGAAGGATAGAAAAACATATACATGAAAACACTCAGGCTTCCCTTGTAGCTCAGCTGGTAAAGAATCCACCTGTAATGCAGGGACCCCTGTTTGATTCCTGGGTCAGGAAGATCCGCTGGAGAAGGGATAGACTACCCACTCCATCATTCTTGGGCTTCCCTGGTGGCTCAGCTGATAAAGAATCTGCCTGCACTGTGGGAGACCTGGGTTCAGTCCCTGGGTTGGGAAGGTCCCTTGGAGAAGGGAACGGCTACCTACTCCAGTATTCTGTCCTGGAGAAGTCCATGGACTGTATAATCCATGGGGTCCCCAAGAGTTGCACACAGTTGAGCACTTTCACTTTCATGAAAGCACTAATCATAAAAAAGTGGAACTGACTATATTA
This sequence comes from Bison bison bison, assembly GCF_000754665.1. NCBI lineage: Eukaryota > Metazoa > Chordata > Mammalia > Artiodactyla > Bovidae > Bison > Bison bison. Next base: position 28,035 of record NW_011492847.1, on the reverse strand, counting down.
ATTCATCCAAAAGATATAACAACCCTAAATATATATTTACTTAATAAGAGGGCTTCAAAATACAGAACAGGAAGACAAAACTGAAGGAATAAATAGAAAAGTTACAATTGGATATTTTCACCTTCTTCTTTAAGTAATTGATGGAGAAGTAGACAGAATTATAAAAAGACTTGAATAGCACCATTAATATACTCAAACCAATCACCATGGTACACTATGGCTTCACAACTACAGAATATATATTTTTCATATATATGAAACATTATCAATGTGTCCAGATTTTAAGAATTGAAAATCATATAGAGTATGTCCTCTGACAGCAATTATATTGTTGAAAATTAATAGCAAAAGACATGAAGAATTAGGAAATATTTGGAAATTAAGCAGCATACTTCTACAACCAATTTATCAAAGAATAAATCTTTAGAAAACTCCTAACTAGACTGATCTAGATAAAAAGAAAGGAAACTGAAATTACTATATCAGAAATAGGAGACATTGTTGTACAGTCTACTAAAATAGGAGGTTAATAAGAAACATTATGAATACTTTTATATCAATATATTTACTAATTTAGATAAATGCATAAATTCCTTAAAAGACACAATAACCAGAGCTGACATAGCAATATATAGAAAAATCTGAGTAGCCCTATATTTTAAAAGACATTAACCTTAAAATTAAAAATCTTCCCACAGAAAGAAAACTCCAAACCTAAAATAGCTTCACTTATGAATTCTATCAAAAATTTAAGGGATAGTTAGAACCAATTTTTAAACATTTTTCCCCCAAAATAGCTTATACAATATCCTACACTTAGTACATCACAGAATTTATTACTCTAAGTTGTTGTATATTCAAGTTTCTCCTGTACTACACCGAAGCCAACTTTTCAACTGTGTATTATCAATGACTAGGATGATATTTCGGAGAAGGCAATGGCACCCCACTCCAGTACTCTTGCCTGGAAAATCCCATGGATGGAGGAGCCTGGAAGGCTGCAGTCCATGGGGTCACTGAGGGTCGGACACAACTGAGCGACTTCACTTTCACTTTTCACTTTCATGCATTGGAGAAGGAAATGGCAACCCACTCCAGTGTTATTGCTTGGAGAATCCCAGAGACGGGGGAGCCTGGTGGGCTGCCGTCTATCGGGTCGCACAGAGTCAGACACGACTGAAGTGACTTAGCAGCAGTAGCAGCAGGATGATATTTGGTATAGAATTTGTGTAAAATAGCGTATGTTGATATACTTTAAGTAAAAGTGTCAAAATTAACTTTATACTCCCACCAACAATAGACAAAAATTTTGATGATTTCACATTCTAATCAGCATTTTATGGTGTTAGTCATTTTGATTTTAGCCATTTCTGAGGGTGATTCAATTCCTGGGTTGGGAAGATCTGCTGGAGAAGGGATAGGTTACCCACTCCAGTATTCTTGGGCTTCCCTTGAGGCTCAGCTGGTAAAGAATCCACCTGCAATGTGGGAGACACGGGTTTGATCCCTGAGTTGGGAAGATCCCCTGGAGAAGGAAAAGGCTACCCACTTCGGTATTCTGGCCTGGAGAATTCATGGACTGTATAGTCCATGGGGTCACAAAGAGTCAGACAAGACTGATTGACTTTCACTTCACTTCATTTCTGACGGTGTATAGTGATATTTCATTATGGTTTTAACTTCATATCTTTCTGACTAATGATGTTGAGCTTTCTCATATGACCATATTTTCAATTGTGTATTTTTCCCTTGTGACATTCCTATTTAAGTCTTTTGCTCATTCTTTGACTTTTAAGTTTTTTTGTGTGTATGCATGTTATTTTTTATTTAAGTGAGATAAAATACCCTAAAATTTATAGACAACTAGTTAAAAAACAGGAATATTGAAAATTTTAAATTGAATGTGGCTAAATTGCAATTTAAAATTGAGGTTAAGGAGCTCAATAAAGGTAAATTGATTGTTCAGTTAGTGTTGACCAGACTGACAGCAATGGAAGGAATGAAATCACTATGCCAAGGCAAGACAAAAACAATACATAACAAACAACCCCAAGCTAACAAAGCCACTGAATAGTGGCTGAAGGAAACTTCCATTAAAAAAAAAAAAGTACTATGCAAATGTCAAAGGTAAAAAATTACATTGGTAGGTGACTTTCACTTGTGTGGGGTCCATTTTGTTGATTAAAAAAATTCCTCAGTGTATTTTATACAGCAAAATTTTGCAAAGTAATTCTGAGGTCACTCACTCTAAAACTACAATTTTAATTGGAAACAAAACAAATACAAAAATAGATTTCTTACTTTCTTAATAAATGGAAGAGCTTACTATTATCAGTAATCTCTGTAAAATATTTAAATATGTAAAGAAAATGCAGAATTTTAAAAAATAACTAAAAATAAGTCATATGTATAACAAGCACAGGCTTTGAGGTGAGAGAAACCCGTTAAACCTAAAACTGATTTTACTACAGTTTAAATGTTTGCGTACATGCTCAGTTATTTCCGTTTTGTCCGATTCTTTGCAACCCAAGGGACTGTAGCCTGCCAGGCTCCTCTGTCCATGGGATTCTCCAGGCAGGAAAACTAAAGTGGGTTGCCAAATTTCCACAAAAGTGTAATCAATACCAATTATCTGAAATATTAATGTCTGGCTACTGTCTTTCAAATTTGCATGGCATGAAATTTTCACAGAAACCAATGTGAAGAGAATAAAATTCTCAGTATTTAAGCTATAAACATTATGTACTGTTGGTATAAAGGCAGTGACAAGGAGAAGCACAGATAATATGGCAGAAAGTGAAGAACTGAAGAGCCTCTTGATGAAAGTGGAAGAGGAGAGTGAAAAAGTTGGCTTGAAGCTCAACATTCAGAAAATGAAGATCATGGCATCTGGTCCCATCACTTCATGGGAAATAGATGGGGAAACAGTGGAAGCAGTGTCAGACTTTATTTTTTGGGGGGCTCCAAAATCACCACAGATGGTGATTGCAGCCATGAAATTTAAAGATGCTTACTCCTTGGAAGGAAAGTTATGACCAACCTAGATAGCATATTGAAAAGCAGAGACATTACTTTGCCAACAAAGGTCCGTCTAGCCAAGGCTATGGTTTTTCCAGTGGTCATGTATGGATGTGAGAGTTGGACTGTGAAGAAAGCTGAGCGCCAAAGAATTGATGCTTTTGAACTGTGGTGTTGGAGAAGACTCTTGAGAGTCCCTTGGACTGCAAGGAGATCCAACCAGTCCATCCTAAAGGAGATCAGTCCTGGGTGTTCATTGGAAAGACTGATGCTGAAGCTGAAACCCCAATACTTTGGCCACCTCATGCAAAGAGTTGACTTATTGGAAAAGACCCTGATGCTGGGAGGGATTGGGGGCAGGAGGAGAAGGGGACGACAGAGGATGAGACAGCTGGATGGCATCACCGACTCGATGGACGTGAGTCTGAATGAACTCTGGGAATTGGTGATGGACAGGGAGGCCTGGCATGCTGTGATTCATGGGGTTGCAAAGAGTCGGACACGACTGAGCGACTGAACTGAACTGAACGGAGAAATCCTTTACCTCTCCTGTTCTAAGTGATGATCTTTCTGGGTAGAGCATCCTAGATGCATGTTTTTCCCCTTTCACCACTTTGCATGTATCATAGACTCAATTCTGACCTACAAAGGTGATGCAGAAAAGATAGCCTTATGGAATTTCCCTTTAATATGACTTTTTCTCTTGCAGCCTATAGAATTCATGTAGTTTTAATGTTTACCATTTTAACTAAATGCCTTGGGTTCATCTTGTTTAGGGCCATCTGTGCTTCCTGATGGAGAAGGCAATGGCAACCCACTCCAGTACTCTTGCCTGGAAAATCCCATGGATGGAGGAGCCTCGTAGGCTGCAGTCCATGGGGTCGCACAGAGTCGGACACGATTGAAGCAACTTAGCAGCAGCAGCAGCAGTGCTTCCTGAACTTGGATGTCTATTTCCTTTTTCAGATTGAGAGAGTTTTCAGCCACCATTTCATGAAGTATATTTTTGATCCTCTTCTCTCTCTTCTCTTTCTGGTACCCCTATAATGTAAATGTTGATACACTTAATGTTGTTATTCCAGGTATCTCTAAAAGAAGAACTCACTTTGGATTAGAATTGATCTCAAACATTAAAATAAAAAACATTCGTATAAATAAGAAGGACAACATGTATACCTGTGGCAGATTCATTTTGATATTTGGCAAAATTAATACAATTATGTAAAGTTTAAAAAAAAAGAACAATTTTATTTGATTGATATCCAATTATATTCTATCCATAGGAGAAACACTTTACATTCAAAGATATAAATAGATTGAAGTAAAAGGAAGGAAAAAAGATTTATCATGCAAACTAAAACCATGAGAAAAGTGTGGTGGTTATATTAATATCAGACAAAATGGAATTCAGTGATAAAGATATTTGAAAAATGTGACAGTTCACAAATCTTGAATATACTAAAATCTGTTGAATTGTACAGTTTATAAATGTATGGGATTGTATTTTCACTAGTTGCATATAATCCCTCTAAATGCATTCACTTCAGTTCAGTCACACAGTCATTCTGAGTCTTTGTTACCCCATGGATTGCAGCACTCCAGGGTTTCCTGTCCATCACCAACTCCCAGAGCTTGCTCATGCTCATGTTCATCAAGTCAGTGATGCCATCCAGCCATCTCATCCTCTGTCCTCCCCTTCTCCTGCCTTCAATCTTTCCAAGCATCAGGGTCTTTTCAAATGAGTCAGCTGTTCTCATCAGGTGGCCAAAGTATTGGAGCTTCAGCTTTAGCATCAGTCTTTCCAATGAATATTCAGGACTGATTTCCTTTAGGATTGGCTGGTTGGATCTCCTTGAAGTCCACGGACTTCAAGGATCTCTCAAGGGTCTTCTCCAACACCACAGCTCAAAGGCATCACTTCTTCAGCACTCAGCTTTCTTTATGGTCCAACTCTCATATCCATTCATGACTACTGGCAAACCCATAGCTTTGACTAGATTAATCTTTGTTGGCAAAGAAATATCTCTCCTTTTTAATATGTTATCTAGATTGGTCATAGCTATTCTTCCAAGGAGCAAGCATTATTTAATTTCATGGCTGCAGAAACCATCTGCAGTGATTTTGGAGTCCAAGAAAATAAAGTCTGTCACTGTTTCCATTGTTTCTCCATCTATTTGCCATGAAGTGATGGGACCAGGTGCCATGATCTTAGTTTTCTGAATGTTGACTTTTATGCCAGCTTTTTCACTCTTCTCTCTTCATTTTCATCAAGAGGCTCTTCAGTTCCTCTTTGCTTTCTGCCATAAAGGTGGTGTCATCTGCATATCTGAGGTTATTGATCTTCCTCCTGGCAATCTTGATTCCAGCTTGTGCTTCATCCAGCCTGACATTTCACATTATATGCTTTCCCAATTTGGAGCCAGTCTGTTGTTCCATGTCAAGTTCTAACTGTTGCTTCTTGAGCTGCATAGAGGTTTCTCAGGAGTCTGGTAAGGTGGTCTGGTGTTCCCACTTCCGTAGGAATTTCCTACAGTTTATTGTGATCCACACATCAAAGGCTTTGGCATAGTCAATAAAGCAGAAGTAGATGTTTTTCTGGAACTCTCTTGCTTTTTCAATGATCCAGTGTATGTTTGCAATTTGATCACTGGATCCTCTGTCTTTTCTAAATCCGGCTTGAACATCTGGAAATTCTCAGGTCACGTACTGTTGAAGCCTCGCTTGGAGAAATTTGATCATGACTTTGCTAGTGTGTGAGATAAGTGCAATTGTGTGGTAGTTTGAACATTCTTTGGCATTGCCTTTGTTTGGGATTAGAATGAAAACTGACCTTTTCCAGTCCTGTGGCCACTGCTGAGTTTTCCAAATTTGCTGGTGTATTGAGTGCAGCACTTTAACAGCATTATCTTTTAGGATTTGAAATAGCTCAGCTAGAATTCCATCACCTCCACTAGCTTTGTTCATAGTGATGCTTCCTAAGGCCCACTTGATTTCATACTCCAGGATGTCTGGCTCTAGATGAGTGATCACACCATAGTGGTTGTCTAGGTCATTAGGATCTTTTTTGTATAGTATTTCTGTGTATTCTCGCCACTTCTTCTTAATATCTTCTGCTTCTGTTATGTCCATACCATTTCTGTCCTTTACTCTGGCCATCTTTACATGAAATATTTCCTTGGTATCTCTAATCTTCTTGAAGAGATCTCTTATCTTTCCTTTTCTATTGTTTTCTTCTATTTCTTTGCATTGATCACTGAGGAAGGCTTTCTTATTTCTTCTTCTTATTCTTTGGAACTCTGCATTCACTTGGATGTATATTTCCTTTTCCTTTGCCTTTAGCTTCTCTTTTTTTTCAGCTATTTGTAAGGCCTCCTTAGAGGCCTTTTTGCCTTTTTGCATTTGTTTTTTGCCTTTTTGCATTTGTTTTTTGGGGGATGGTTTTGATCCCTGTCTCCTGTACAATGTCATGAGCCTCCGTCCATAGTTATTCAGAACTAAATGCATTAGGCTTATTTTAAAATATTCATCTAAAGCAAAATAATTTAAATGTAATCCTAAAGGTTAAAAAGATAGCAATTGTCCTCTTCAGTTTAAAATTTTTATATTTGTCAAACAACCCTATTTTCTTACTCTTATTTTTTCAGGTGAAGAAACTAAAGTAATTGCCTGAGATCAGTTGACAGTGAGAGACTTAGGACTAGCATCTTAGAATTTGGACTTGTTTTATTCATATATTTAACTTGACTGTCTGCCATATGTAAAAAAGTCTACTTGAAATTGAGGATCCAGTGGAAAATAAAGACAGTAATGGATCCTTTCTTCTTAGGTATTTCATTTCCTTTGAATAAGGGCAGTATTCTAATAACCACAACTGTGGTGAGAGTTATAAAAAGTATGATAGAGGAAAAGTAATTTGGCAGTGGAAGGAACTAATACAAGCCTCTCTTGTGACAATGACAAGTGAGTTGACTTCTGATGGAAGACAAGGCACAGGCAGGAAGAGGTGGAGAGAGTATTTCTTGGACTATCATAGTGGATCTGTGGTTAGAGGGAGTAGCATTCGTTTGGCCCACTGAATTACCCAGTAACTGACATTGTAGGATTCTTTTTAAAAAGTTTCCTTGGGGAGGAATTATCTCTGTAAGATAGAATTTATTTTAAATTCTATATGTCCCATGTCTTTCCACAGACTTGTCATTTCTTTGTAAACATTGCTTTTGGTTTTAAAGCTTTTGAAATAAGTAATACTTGAATGATACCATATCTTCAAGTCCAACAGATTGAGTATGGAGTAGTTTTATGATCATCTTAATTTTTCCTTTTTGTTATGGGAGATTACCATATTATATAAAAAGCATCAATGCAAAATCATATATCAAAATTGTGAGAAAGTTCTAGAGTTAAGCATTTTTATACTGCAAAATGGAGAAGCCCAAATTTTCATTCAATCTTTGATGTTCTTACCAGCATCTTATTTTAATATACTTTTTCTTTATCTTTAGCCAGCAAATGTAGAACAGCTAAAGCACAACATTAAAGACTCAGTGGTGCATATCTGATTGAATAACCAATAAACAAAATACAGTGTTTCATTTTCCCTGAAACTGCAGGGCTTATTTTTGCAAAGACAGATCATGAAGGCAAAACACATATCTGATCCGAGAATTTGATTGTTTAATTTCTTTGTCCTGAATTTCTCTCTTGTCCTATATGTTCTGGTCATGTTGTCTTCCACAGGTTGCTTAAAATGTCTGGATGAGTCTAAGGAACAAACTTCCTCTGTGAATCCTACCAATATGGAACTGATTTGAAGTAAGAGAAAATATAGAAAGTTTGTAAATGGATTATTTTATACAGTAATAAGCAGAAGAAACTAGGCCTGTGTCTTTTGACATCTAACATGTAGACTAAGGTAGAAATATCGGTGAGGCACTGATCTATAGATCAATTCTATTGAATTCACAAACATGCTTTAGAATTTTTAAAATTAGTCTATCAACATTTGAAACTTAAGTGTTACTTATACAAGAGTGGAGGTGTAGCTTCTCTTAAAAACATCAAACAATCTGGTAGTACTGGGTCAACAATAATTCATCAGAATGGCAATTGTGCCTTTTAAAAAAGCTGTGAACTATAGTTTGCCACCATATCCATCTGGCCTTTTTCATTTATTTACATAACTTGCTAAACACCCTTAGGCATTTGATTGGTTTTTCAGCACGTGCATTACTGTTCTTTGTGTGTAAGAAAGTAGAATTGAACATGTTAAGAACTCTTCAGAGGGTTATATTTTTACTTGCAAGGTAGCAAGTTAGACTTGCTTCAGTTTATGAATTCTGGCAGAAGACATGAGACTCAGGTCAAAGACAAAGGACTTTATTAAAGCAGTAGCCTGAGTATCAGCATTTTGTTTTACTGATTCTATGAACCCAAATTCCTACAGGGTGCTTTGTGTATGATATTGATGGAAATCTGACCTACGTACAGATTCTATTTTCATGCATTCCAGATCAGTAACAAGTTTTTATGGATGAAAGAAATTTTAGAATTTTGAGTGGTTAGAATGTTGAAGGCTAGTTGAATATAGACTTGTTATTTAATTAGTATTTTATTAGACATATATCAGGAATATGTATGTGAAATTTTTGTGTATATTTTATCAAATTAAGGTGATTTTAAATTTTCTTATTTTGAGATAATTTTAGATTAACAGAATTACAAACATAATAGAATTTCTGAAACTTTTCACCTACTTTCCCTTATGTTAACATCTGATTTAATCATAAGACTCTTGGCAAAGCTAACAAATTAATCATGTACAATACTATTAGATAAACTACAAAACTTATTCAGATTTCACCAGGTGTTTTGTTTATTTCTGTTCTTCTGGCCCAGGATTCAACCCAGCATCTCATATTGCATTTAGTTCCCAGGTTTCCCCAGTTTCCGTCATCGATGAGTTGCTCAGTCTTTCTTTGTATCTTACTGTCTTGACCCTTATGAAGAGAATTGGTCACTATATTAGAACATTCCTTAATTTATGTTTGTTTGATGTTTTGTAAGGTTAATTTAGGGTTATTCATTACTAGAAAGAATACTGCAGGGGGAATGTGTCCTCATTAATGTATCATATCAGGGGGCACACAGTGTCAGTATACACTGCTAGTAATATTACCATTTACTACTTGGCCAGGATTTTGCACTGTAAAGTCTACTCTTGTTTTTTTTTTTCTTTGTAATTATTAAATATTTTGGAGGAGATTCTTTGAGATTTTGTAAGTGCCCTTTTCTGCTTTAAGTTCTGCTCATTAAATTAAGTATTGATTAGGATCTTGCCTACAGCAATGATTATTACAGTGTTCTATTGATTTTCAATTTCCCTTATTCTTCCTGCATTTATTAACTGAAATTCTTCTATAAAAAATTAGTTGTGGACTTCCTGGTGGCTCAGTGGTAAAGAATCTGCCTGTCAATGAAGGAGACAGTTTCAATCCCTGGTCTGGGAAGATCCCACATGCTGTGAAGCAACTAGGCCCATGGGCCACAACTACTAAGCCTGTGCTCTGAAACTTGGGAACCACAGCCCATGCGCTTCCACTACTGAAGGCTGTGTGCCCTAGAGCCTCTGCTCTGCAGTGAGATAAGCCACTGTAATGAAAAGCCTGGGCACTGTAATGAGGAGTAGCCCCTGCTCTCTACAACTAGAGAAAAGCCTGTGTGAAGCAACGAAGACTCAGCACAACCAAAAATAAATAAATAAAATTATTTAAAAAAGAATAGCTGTGCTTTTCACTTATTTATGTCAGTGTGATCTCATGCATATTTTTTCTGTGGGGGGAATAATGCAGTGCTATTGTTTATTTGAATGCTCATCTTCTTCCAACTATTGCCATTAGGGATTCTTTTTATTGGCCTCTTTGCTCTTTCAAATGTTCTCATTATTTTTTATTTTTGATTACTTCCTTTCTTCTTTTCTTTCTGGCACCACAAGATACTCCAGGCTTACATTTTCTCTGTGCCAGGCCTGCACCCTGCAGAGGGAATTAAGCAGAGCCCAAGTTCTGTCTCCATAGTGACTCTAGACTTTGCTTTCTGAAAGTGTTCATAGAAGAAAAGATATGAAGTGTTTCTGTGTTTTTGAACCAGTTGTTCTGATTCCTAAACCAGGACCCGGGTCATCTTTTCTTTATCATAAATCCCTATCTCTGTCTCCGCTTTGATATGTTTCCCTTTCTCTATCCTCTTTTTTTTTCTTCCAGTTTCATTAAAATAGAATTGAGATAGAGCCTGTATAATTTTAAGGTATATGCCATAATGATTTGATTGCACATCATGGAGGCTTTAAATAAAGAAGTTAGTGAAAGAAAAACTAATGAAAATGTTAAACGTGTGGAAAATGATATGAAGAAATAAAAGAATTGATCTACAGAAAAGCTAAATTGAAAAATAATTCAATAAATTATTTGTTTCATAAAAATAGTAAGACAAAAATGAGAGAAGATAGAAATACAAATGATACTGGGAATAATATTGGAGAAATAAATATAGATAGGCTTGAAATAATTATTATGGTAGGAAAATTTAATTGAAATTATTTTTTTAAAGAAAATATTAACATGAAATTAAATTAAGAAACAAAAATCTAAAGACAATAAACAATGGAAATTTAAAATGTCAAAAATTGTTTCTCTAAAAGGTACTGATGCAAGTAGTTTGACAATGGATGCTTTCAGTTCTTCAAAGATAGTTGTTACCATCTATAAAAAATTTTTCTAGCACTTAAAAATGGAAAAATTTCTAATTCATTTTAAAAAAACAGCATAATGATAATGAAAAAACATGGTCAATATAGACCCCAAAGTCCTCACATATTTATGAATATCAATGGAAAAAATCCTAAGAAGATATTAGCAGTTCAATTTACAAATGTGTTAATTATCTGCTTTATTTCAGGTATTTTAGAATGGTCCAGCATTAGAAAATGTATTTAAACATTTTTAATTACATTGGTTTTCTTGTAATTTTTCAAGCTGATGCATGTTCATTGCAAGCAACTAGATAGACATAAAAGCATAAAGTAAAAATTAGCAATCATCCATAATCTTCACACCTGAGAGGTAACTATCATTAGCATTTTGATGCATTTTCTCCCAGCGTCTATATTTTTTACCTATATTTTTTAAGTTGAAGTATAATTGACTTCAACTTATAAGATGACATCACCCTTTTATGCAGGGTGACACCAACCTTATGGCAGAAGGCAAAGAACTAAAGAGCCTCTTGATGAAAGTGAAAGAGGAGAGTGAAAAAGTTGGCTTAAAGCTCAACATTCAGAAAACTAAGATCATGGTATCCGGTCCCATCACTTCATGGCAAATAGATGGGGAAACAATGGAAACAGTGACAGAGTTTATTTTCTCGGGCTCCAAAATCACTGCAGATGGTGTCTGCAGCCATGAAATTAAAAAGATGCTTGCTCCTTGGAAGAAAAGCTATGACCAACCTAGGCAGCATATTAAAAAGCAGAGACATTACTTTGCCAACAAAGGTCCGTCTAGTCAAAGCTATGGTTTTCCAGTAGTCATGTATGAATATGAGAGTTGGACATAAAGAAAGTTGAGTGCTGAAGAATTGATGCTTTTGAGCTGTGGTTTGGAGAAGACACTGGAGAGTCCCTTGGACTGCAAGGAGATCCAACCAGTCCATCCTAAAGGAAATCAGTCCTGAATATTCATTGGAAGGACTGATGTTGAAGCTGAAGCTCCAATAATTTGGCCACCTGATGCGAAGGACTGACTCATTTGAAAAGACCCTGATGCTGGGAAAGGTTAAAGGTGGGAGGAGAAGGGGAGGACAGAAGATGAGATGGTTGGATGGAATCACAGACTCAGTGAATGTGAGTTTGAGTAAGCCCGGGAGTTGGTGATGGACAGGGAAGCCTGCCGTGGTGCAGTCCACGGGGTCACAGAATTGAACACAACTGAAGGACTGAACTGAACTGACAATTGACTTACATCTCTATGTTAGCTTCAGGTTGTCGATTTCATACTTGTCGACAGTGATTTCATACTTCAGTACATTAAGAAGACAGAGTATTGTCTTGTTGACCTCAGTTGAGCATGTGCAGGTAGGGTGCCTTAAATTTTTCTCTACTCCGTATATGTCCATAAAGTACTACAAAAGCATGACAATTATTGATGTTGGGGTTTATAAGCACATTTTAGTGAGTAGGTGAATTTGCAGATATGGAATTCACCAATAATGAGGATAAACTATAATATGAATACTCCATGATACATTCAGTTATTCAGGTTCTTCTGGGGACTTCATCAGTCAGCAGACAGCACAGTTGTCATCTTGTTTGTTCCAGGAATTCTAATGGGATATCTTGTTTTTGGTATCCTTCCAATGCCCCAGTCACTTTCCTAGGATTCTTTGTCTCTAATCCTGTTAGTAATCGTGGCTCTCTAGAGAATCGTATAATTTCTGAAAAAAAATTCTAGTCTTTGTTAGTGAAACGGAGAAATTACACTAAGCATACAACTGAAAGATAGTGTAAAGAATGCTTTTGAACCTCACTTAAATTCTGAAGCAACACAAATTTCCCTTCCTTTGCCCACAGCCTTCAGGATGGGGAAAAGAACAACAAAACACTTCTTCAAGAAATTTGCTTTGAATGAGTTCCTGCTTTAGTAAAGCTTTTGGACATGTTTTTTGCGTAAAGCAACATATATTTGAAAAAGCCTCTGAAGTTAGTAATCCAAGAAAAGTTCCATGTAACACAAAGTGAATAGAACTAGGGTGGACTTAAAAAGTTTGTCTTCCTAAGGTGATTCTCACTTGTAATTCCGTATTATGATATATGAAATGGAAATATTTTATTTGGTAAAAATTCATTCTTCTTTGACGTTAATTATGAGAAGATCCACAAATATCTTTTTCACAATATTTTTTTATTGTTCAGTGACTGCACTTGAGTATAAATTAATTTGAAAGACATCCTGCTTCAAGAACCAACAGATTTTCTTGGCACATTTTGATTCAGTTTTGTGCCTCTCCATCATTTCTGCACCACAAGATGGAAATATGATCAAGTGTTTGTCTTAAGTTTTTCCATTCTCCCATTCTTTCTCATACATTTGGAGTCATTTTTATTAGTGGGAAGTTAGGGTATACTCCAGAAAATAAAAGCTATTTTCACCACAAAACAAATGAACAAACAACCTTTGCAGAAAATAATATATGTATTTATTTATTGCACTTAGGATGCCTCCAGGATGAGTGTATGTGATTAGCAGGAAAACATGAAATCCAGTTCTTTGCCTTTAATGAAATCAGTTGGATTTGCTTAAAAATGTTCTTTATTCTTTAGTCATGAACCATGAATGCCTTAGGAAGGAAAAGGTCCTGTTATTCCTTGGATTCCTTGGACTAAAGGGTTCTGGGAGATGAGTGATAAATTACGTGGACTACTCAGACTTGGTCAATTTTTGAAATGTACTGAATAATGCCCTTAAGGAATGAATAAATTTGTGTCTCATCTTCAGAACTCACTGTACTTTTGAATTGGTTTTATATAGCTTTGGGAGGTGGGCAAGCTACCTCTTTTCTAATCTTCAGAAGACATTAGTATCTGGAAAATGAGATGAACAATTAACATATTTATATAGTCATTCAGGACACTCAAATATATTATTATTGGAAATTAAATGGCTAACCTAAAAAAGGTTTATTTAATGGTACTATAACTTTTTTAAGCCCACAGGAATGCTTTTATTTAGAACATTGGTTGTTTGTTCCTTCTTGAGTGCTTGGTCAGATGAGTTGAAAAGGTTTTCCAAAGGACTGGGAACAGATCTTAATATCAGCTTCCAAGTCTTTTCTGGAATCTCTTAACAGGGTTGCATACAAAGAATTAGGTATCCCTGGATCTCATTCATAGCCTTACTTTACTTTACCAGAATTTGGGAGGGGATCACATGACATGCTGTCAACACTAGCATGACCAATATATCATTGTGGAATAGGCTTATGACCATGGTAAGCTTTTCTTGGCAGCCCAACATTTTGAAATATCTGCCAGGTCTATTGATGCTGCCAAATGTTTCATTAGGTCACTATAGAACTCTGGTGCTTTTCTTTGTATTAAGAAGCAGAACTCTCATTTGTAATTACATACAGAAAGAGCTGGAAGTAGCCTTAGAAATTATCTAGTCTGCTCCTCATATTACTGATGAGGAAGCAGAGGTCCAGAAGAACTGACTTGCCCAACATCACAAAATAAGTTAGTGAAAAAGCCAGCACTTAATAATCTGTTCCCTTAGGCTTCAATTCCCTCTTATTAATGTCTGTTCCACTGTGTAAAAGCCCCTCAACTTTGCCAAATAGATGGAAGTGAAAGTGGTGAGCAGGTGGAAACAGGCCAAGTAGTGAGGTATACCTTTTCATTATTCTCACTTAGATCATGGATTTAAAAATCTTTTTTTGTTTGTGTTAGCATTTTATTTTTAACAAGGCTTGGTTTACTTAAAGTCTACTCTTCAATACTTTTTTCTGATTTGCTTTTTCCTGAGGAACAGCGTAAATACAGCAAAATGCACAGGTCTTAGGTATATATCTGAAATTTATATAAATATAGGTATTCATGCATTTGTCAGACAAATGAAGATATGGCTCATATCCATCACTACAGAGCGTTCCCTTGTGCCTCTTTGCAGTCAATCTGCATCTTTTATCCCCACCAGAGACAATCATTTTCTGATTTCCATAATCACTTAGGTTTTTGCTTGTTTCCAGCATTCACATAAATAACATTATACAGTATGTACTCTTTTGTGGCTACTTCTGCTTAATAAAACATTTTGAGATTTTTCAAGTTGCAGTTATATTAGTAGTTTTTCCCTTTTATTTTCTCCATAAGATCCTTCTGTGTAAATGGTACCACCAGTTGTTTATCCATTCTCCTGCTGATAAATGTACTGTTTTCAGTTTGGGCTTATTATGAATAAAGCTGTTGTGGACATTTTTGTGTAGGACTTTTTATTGACATATACATTTACTGATCTTGGGAATATATCTAGGAGTGGAACTGCTAAGTCATAAAGTAGGTGATGATTAACTTTCTTAGACGCTGCCACACAGTTTTCCAAAGGGATTGTAGCCTTTTACACTCACACCAACTATATATGAATACTTCAGTTGCTCCATATTTTGCCCCAATTTGATATTGTTAGTGTGAAGTTTGGTCATTTCTGGTTGGTATGTAGTGAGGTCTCATTGCGGTTTTGAGTTCTCATTGCTGTCATGACTAGTGATGTTGAACATCTTTTTGTATGCTGATTGGCCATTCACTTAGGTTTTTCTGTGAACATCTGCTTAAGATTTTGCCCATTTTTAAAAATTGCATTTGTCTTTTTGTTATGAATTTATAAGAGCTCTTTGACAAGGATATCTATTATAACTATTTTCATCAGTGTCTAACTTGTCATTTCATTTTATTTATGATAATTTTTGATGAATAGTTTTAAGCTTTGATAAAATTAAATGTATCCTTTTTCTTTCATGGTTAGTGATACTTATGTTCTAATGTATTTTCTCTAAGATTTTTATATTTTTATCTCCTATATTTTTAAAAAATAAATTTTACAATATTCAGTTCAGTTCAATTCAGTTCAGTCGCTCAGTCGTGTCCGACTCTTTGCGACCCCATGAATCGCAGCACGCCAGGGCTCCCTGTCCATCACCAACTCCCGGAGTTCACTCAGACTCACATCCATCGAGTCAGTGATGCCCATCCAGACATCTCATCCTCTGTCGTCCCCTTCT
>NW_011492847.1:7660-11839 GCF_000754665.1 Bison bison bison | reverse complement strand
TTATGGGACAGCTCTCACATCCATACATGACTACAGGAAAAACCATAGCCTTGACTAGACAGACCTTTGTTGGCAAAGTAATGTCTCTGCTTTTCAATATGCTATCTAGGTTGGTCATAACTTTCCTTCCAAGGAGTAAGCATCTTTTAATTTCATGGCTGCAATCACCATCTGCAGTGTTTACTTTAAATTCTTGACTCACTTTCTGAATAGCCTTTGATACTGCCACTTTCTTCTGAGCCCATGACCAGTGGACACAACAAAATGAAAAATTTCAGGTACAGCTTCATGAATGTATAACACATTGCAATATATTTTTTCCCTGAGATACTGTATATATATCTAGGCAGAAAGGCCTCTTTTCCCTATACTTCTTTCAAATAACTTAAGTAACCAGTTAGAAAGCACTATTATTCTCAGAGCTATGATTTTCTCCTCTCCATATCATGTGATGAAAGTGGGAGTCTTATTCCTGCTGTTATTAGAGTTTAAGTGGCCTTTCCTCTGATTGTTCATTTAAAACTTACATTTGAATATACTGCTCTAGCTCTTTATGACATCTATTGGCTAATATGTATTTATTTATTTTTAATATTTGTTTTTGATAGCCACATATGGTATTTCTCATTCCACATTTGCATATATGAATTTAATCTATTATAATTAGGCAAATTTCCCTGGTCTGTGCTCAGGAGAGCACAGCAGCAAGACTAGCCTTGTACTACTACATAGTTTATTATCACTTCCATTTCTTCTGATGTCATCTAACACCATTCTATTGACTCTATTAGTGCAAATCAAATTGCAACATTATTCTCTTTGCTCATAGTTGAACAACCAAACCTATTCCATTTGGATTGCTCTCAAGACTAGGTATGAACTCACTATGCCCAGAATATATTCTTAAACCTGACCTCTAGCCACAATAGGGATCCCAAGCTGCATTCTTCCAAACAACAAGCAAGCAAGCCAGTTTCTCTTTCTTTTTCACATTCCAGAGACTCTTAATGGGATGATCTTATTCTGGCGTCTAGAACACATCTTTCTAGACTGACATGCATGTGTGCTCAGTCATATAGTCATGTCCAACTTTTGCAATCCCATGGACTGTAGCCCACCAGGCTCCTCTTCCACAGAATTTTCTAGGAAAGAATACTGAAGCAGGTTGCCATTTCCTCTTCCAGGGAATCTTCCCGACCCACATCTCCTGCATCTGATATATGCCTTTAAATGTGCCTCAGATTTCATTGAGGTCTTCAATAAAAAACATATATGACTTCAGTCAAATATGTCTACACATTTCTCTTTAATTTCTGCTCAGCTCACAGTATATTGAAAGTCATCAATAACATTATTTTCAAATGATGAAAGTAAATACTCATTATATACAACTTAGAATGTTAGACCAACCTAGACAGTGTATTAAAAAGCAGAGATATTTCTTTGCCAACAAAGGTCCGTCTTGTCAAAGTTATGGTTTTCCCAGTAGTCATGTATGGATGTAAGAGCTGGACCTATTAAGAAAACTAAATGCTGAAGAATTGATGCTTTTGAACTATGGTTTTGGAGAGGACTCTTGAGAGTCCCTTGGACTGCAAGGAGATCCAACCAGTCCATTATAAAGGAAATCAGTCCTGAATATTCATTGGAAGGACTGATGCTGAAGCTGAAACTCCATTACTTTGGCCACCTGATGCAAAGAACTGACTCATTGGAAAAGACCCTGATGCTAGGAGAGATTGAAGGTGGGAGGAGAAGGGGATGACAGAGGATGAGATGGTTGGATGGCATCACTGACTCAATGGACATGAGTTTGAGTAAGCTCTGGGAGTTGATGATGGACAACTGGCATGCTGCAGTCCATGGTTGCAAAGAGTCATACACGACTGGGGGACTGAACTGAACCGAACTAGAATGTTAAAAAAGAAAACTAAAAATAAACATAACCCCACCTACCATTTGGAGACACCGATTGTGACTGTTTGATTGCAATTCCTTTAAATCTTTATTACTCAGCCATAAAAAGGAGCAAAATTGAGCCATTTGTTGTAGTTATGTGGATATACCTAGAGTCTTTCTTACAAAATGAAGTAAGACATAAAAATAAATATTGCATAGTGAAGTGAAAGTTGCAGTCTTGTCCGACTCTCTGTGACCTCATGGACTATACAGTCCATGGAATTCTCTAGGCCAGAATACTGGAGTGGGTAGCCTTTCCCTTCTCCAGGGTATTTTCCCAACCCAGGGATTGAACCCAGGTCTCCTGCATTTCAGGTGGATTCTTTACCAGCTGGGCCACAAGGGAAGCCCAAGAATACTGGAGTGGGTAGCCTATCCCTTGTCCAGTGGGTCTTCCCAACCCAGGAATCAAACTGGGGTCTCCTACATTGCAGGTGGATTCTTTACCAACTGAGCTATCAGGGATTAATGCATATACATGGACTTTAGAAAAATGGTAAGGTGGACCTATTTCCAGGGCAAGAATAGAGACCCAGATGTAGAGAATGAACATATGGACACAGGTAGGAAAGGGAAGAGTGGGACAAATTGAGAGAGTAGCATTGACATATATACATTACCACATGTAAAGCAGATAGTAGTGGGAACCTGCTGTATATCACAGCGAGCTCAGATCAGTGCTCTGTGATGACCTAGGGGAGTGGGATGAGGGACTGAGAGAGAGGGTCAAGAAGGCTAGGATATATGCCTACATATATCTGATTTGGGCTTCAGGTGGTACAGTGGTAAAAAATCCACTTGCCAACGCAGGATACACAAGATATACCAGTTAAATCCCTGGGCCAGGGATATCCCCTGCAGTAGGAAATGGCAACCTACTTAAGTATGCTTGCCTGGAAAATTCCATTGACAGAGGAGCCTGGTGGGCTACAGTCCTGCTAAGTCACTTCAATCGTGTCCAACTCTGTGCGACCCCATTGATGGCAGCCCACCAGGCTCCCCCGTCCCTGGGATTCTCCAGGCAAGAACACTGGAGTGGGTTGCCGTTTCCTTCTCCAATGCATGAAAGTGAAAAGGGAAAGTGAAGTCGCTCAGTTGTGTCTGACTCTTAGCAACCTCATGGACCGCAGCCTACCAGACTCCTCCATCCATGGGATTCTCCAGGCAAGAGTACTGGAGTGGGGTGCCATTGTCCATGGGATTGCAAAGAGCTGGACATGACTAAGCACAGTCCAGCAGCATAGTGGATTTACTGTGTTGTACAGCAGAAACTAGTACAACATTGTAAAGCAATTATACTACAATTAAAGATAGATAAGTAACAGGATACATTATAAAACACAGAGAAATACAACCATTATTTTGTAATAACTTTAAATGAAGTATAGGAATCAACCTACCTGACTTCAGGCTCTATTACAAAGCCACAGTTATCAAGACAGTATGGTACTGGCACAAAGACAGAAATATAGATCAATGGAACAAAATAGAAAGCCCAGAGATAAATCCACGCACATATGGACACCTTATCTTTGACAAAGGAGGCAAGAATATACAATGGATTAAAGACAATCTCTTTAACAAGTGGTGCTAGGAAATCTGGTCAACCACTTGTAAAAGAATGAAACTAGAACACTTTCTAACACCATACACAAAAATAAACTCAAAATGGATTAAAGATCTCAACGTAAGACCAGAAACTATAAAACTCCTAGAGGAGAACATAGACAAAACACTCTCTGACATACATCACAGCAGGATCCTCTATGACCCACCTCCCAGAATATTGGAAATAAAAGCAAAAATAAACAAATGGGACCTAATTAAACTTAAAAGCTTCTGCACAACAAAGGAAACTATTAGCAAGGTGAAAAGGCAGTCTTCAGAATGGGAGAAAATAATAGCAAATGAAACAACTGACAAACAACTAATCTCAAAAATATACAAGCAACTCCTACAGCTCAACTCCAGAAAAATAAATGACCCAATCAAAAAATGGGCCAAAGAACTAATTAGACATTTCTCCAAAGAAGACATACAGATGGCTAACAAACACATGAAAAGATGCTCAACATCACTCATTATTAGAGAAATGCAAATCAAAACCACTATAAGGTACCATTTCACACCAGTCAGAATGGCTGCGATCCAAAAGTCTACAAGCGATAAATGCTGGAGAGGGTGTGGAGAAAAGGGAACTCTCTTACACTGTTGGTGGGA
>NW_011492847.1:3351-7560 GCF_000754665.1 Bison bison bison | reverse complement strand
CACTGAGGAAATCAGAAGGGAAAGAGACACGTGTACCTCAATGTTCATCGCAGCACTGTTTATAATAGCTAGGACATGGAAGCAACCTAGATGTCCATCAGTAGATGAATGGATAAGAAAGCAGTGGTACATATACACAATGGAGTATTACTCAGCCATTAAAAAGAATACATTTGAATCAGTTCTAATGAGCTGGATGAAACTGGAGCCTATTATACAGAGTGAAGTAAGCCAGAAAGAAAAACACCAATACAGTATACTAACGCATATATATGGAATTTAGAAAGATGGTAACAATAACCCTGTGTACGAGACAGCAAAAGAGACACTGATGTATAGATCAGTCTTAGGGACTCTGTGGGAGAGGGAGAGGGTGGGAAGATTTGGGAGAATGGCATTGAAACATGTATAATATCATGTATGAAACGAGTCGCCAGTCCAGGTTTGATGCACGATACTGGATGCTTGGGGCTGGTGCACTGGGACGACCCAGAAGGATGGTATGGGGAGGGAGGAGGGAGGAGGGTTCAGGATGGGGAACAGAAGTATACCTGTGGCGGATTCATTTTGATATTTGGCAAAACTAATACAATATTGTAAAGTTTAAAAATTAAATTAAATTAAAAAAAAACAAAACAAAAAACAAAGTCTTCCAAAGGGCAAATTTGAAAAAAAAAATAAAGTAACATTAAGTATAAAAAAAAATAAAATAAATGAAGTATAATCTATAAAAAATTGAATCACTATGCTGTATACTTCAAACTAATACAATATTGTAAATCAACTATACTTCTATTAAAAAAACTTCTCAGGAAAATTCTAGCCAAGATATAATCAGAAATTTTGTACTTTAAAAAAGGATTACTATTGTAATGTAAAAATGGCTTTGTAAAAAAAGGAAGCAAACTGAATACATTAGAGAATAATGTACCATTAAAATGTTTTTAAAGCATTTTAAAGCAAATGGAGAAGGTATGCATTTAATGTGGGTTTTAAAAATGCCTATACAGAATGATGCTGATCTTTAAAGAAATTCTTTATAGGGTATTAACATTTACCTGAGAAAATTAGAAAATGGGTTAAATGAGGAAGAATTCCAGAATGAGAAAATAGAATAAAGCACACAAGAAGAAAGACTCAGGATGTAAATTAAACAATGCCTTTTCAAGTTTACCTGAAATTTAGAATGTATAAATGAAAGCAGTAGGTGATAACTTTTGCCATTTTGACTGAGGACAGACTAAAGGGGTTCAGGGCTTCCCTGGTAGCTCAGCTGGTAAAGAATCTACCTGCAATGTGGGAGACCTGGATTTGATCCTAGGGTTGGGACGATCCCCTGGAGGAGGTCATGGCAACCCACTCCAGTATTCTTGCCTGGAGAATCCCCATGGACAGAGGAGCTTGGTGGGCTATAGTCCATGAGGTCTCAAAGAGTTGGACACGACTGAATGACTAAGCACAGCACAAAGGGGTTCGGACAACAGAGTCACTTCATCCTTTACAGGATAGGGTTTAGGGAACGAAGCCACTGCAGGGGTTCAGGTGGAAGAAGATGAGACAGTTCTAGAATGGACTGAAGACATGCAGAGACTGGGGCCAATAAGACAAACAGAACAATTTCAGTTTCCCAGCAGAGAGGTAGTAAGGATTGCTGAAGTGGAAGAATGATGTAGGCGGGAAGATACAAGAGTTATTTCAGTTTTCTGGAAGGGGAAGGAAATGACACCAAGAATTTGAACATGGTGGTTCAGGGAAAAGAAAAAGGAAGTTAGGAAAAAAAGAATGTTTAGGAGGAGAATATTTAGTTTAGAAATGTTCTAGGAGCAGGGTTTGAGCTTTGTAGATGTGACTGAAATTGTAGCTTCGTCACTTAACAGGTGCACGACATTGACTACAATGTATGACCACACCAAGTCTTCCTAAATTCATTCATCATATGTGAAAATGGGGTAAATAGTACCTGTCTCAAAGAATTGTTCTGAAGATTATTATTTGAATATATAAAAGAACTCAGGACTTTTAGGTATGAGATGTAGTGGAACATTAGATAGCTGAGTAGATAGTTTTCTCTGCATTGTTGGCATTGTATGGAGGTCAGAACTGGGGTACAGGAAGTTCAGTGATTTGTGATTGTCCTAAGAAACGTGAGTCTGAGCGAACTCCGGGAGTTGGTGATGGACAGGGAGGCCTGGTGTGCTGCGATTCATGGGGTCGCAAAGAGTCGGACACGACTGAGCGACTGAACTGAACTGAACCAAGCTTAAATTATTTCACTCTGTTGGGCTTTGCATTTCTCCCAACTTTAGCTATTTTAGATATATTAAAGTGAATATCTTTGTATACACAGTATTTTTCTTCTCTTTTTTAACTTCTCATTTTCCTTAACACTTCCTAGAGGGAAAAAAGCCCAAATGGCAAAGTATTTGGTCAAATATGGGGTTTCATTTCCTGAAAAAATAACATTTTATTTCCTCACACATTCCAGAATTGTGTGTAGGCTCTGACTATACTAGTTAAACCAAAAGCTCAAATCTTAAAATGTTCATCTTCCAATGTTTTCCAGCCTGTGGTTTGTCTTTGGATCAGCAATAATTGCCTGGACAGCTATAATGGCTTCATTAATTTTTGTTTGTGTTCTGTGTTCTTTATGCAGTGATGGAAGAAATACATCTCCTGTGTCAAAACCTCAATGTGCTTGTCTGAAATGAACAACTGTATTTGATATAAACATTCCTGATCTAAAGCAAAAATTGCATTAGGTATTTCTACGTAATGATCAGGACAACAAAACTGAAGGTTAGCCAAAACCATTATAACAACTTCAAAATCAGGAATATTTATATTTAAATTTATTTTTAAGTGGCATTATCAACATATTTTTATATTATCAGATGCCAAATATTTGATGTTTTTCAGTACTACATACATATTTACAACTTATTGCTAACCCAAAGACCCAGTTAACTGTGCTTTATTAATTAGTAATCTCTAACAGATAGTTAACAACTTAGAAATAACTTTTTGAAGAATTTGTCCAGTCATTGTTGTGTATATGTATTTCAAATTACTTCTGCTTTCAATCTTGTGTCCGATATTCTAAAACAAACAAAATTTCTAGCTTGTTTCGTCTTCACAGTTGAATTCTTCAGGTTCTGACATATATAAAATGCTTCATGGAGTTTGGTGGCATATTTTGGCCATTCCGGTCTACTCTATCTTGTTCCACTTTAATAACTGTGCCACCAGAATCTGCTGAGTTGATTTCTAAAATATTTTGATGGCATGAGCCAAATCTCCTTTTGTAAACTTTCTGTTTTTTGTGCTCTGCATGGAGTAGGTTTCAGTTGATGATGATGATGGTGGTAGAAAGTAATATCACATTAATTAAATTAGGATTTTATAAAGCCCTTTAGCAAAGTACTTTATTAATCGCATCTCCGTAAGAATCTTATTATCTCACTACTATTATCTTTGCATTGTGTGTGCTAGTCGCTCAGTCATGTCCGACTATCTGCGACCTCATGGACTGTAGCCCGCCAGGCTCTTCCATCCATGGGATTCTCCAGGCAAGAATACTGGAGTGGGTTGCCATTTCCTTCTCCATGGGATCTTCCTGACCTAGGGATCGAACCTGGGTCTCCTGCATTGCAGGCATTAATAATAATAATATAATAGTAATAATAATATCTGCATTAGAGTTGAGAAAACTAGGAATTAAAGGAGTTAAAAAGTTTGCTCAACATCACCTATTTAGAAAGTGGGGAGGGAGGAGCCAAGATGGTGGAGGAGTAGGACGGGGAGAACACTTTCTCCCCCACAAATTCATCAAAAGAGCATTTAAACGTCGAGTAATTCCACAAAACAACTTCTGAATGCCGGCAGAGGACATCAGGCACCCAGAAAAGCAATCCAACTCTTCGAAAGGAGGTAGGAAAAAACATAAAAGACAAAAAAAGAGACAAAAGAGGGAGGGACGGAGTTCCGTCCCGGGAAGGAGTCTTAAAAAGAGAGAAGTTTCCAAACACCAGGAAACCTTCTCACTGCCGAATCTGTGCCGAGCTTTGGAAGCACAGAGGGCAACATAACAGGAAGAAAAAATAAATAAACAATTAAAACTCGAAGATTGCGAGTCCTATGGTAACTCCCCCAGCGGAGAAGCAGCGCAGACGCCTGCACGAGCCATTAGCAAGCGGGGGCTGGGCAGGGAGG
>NW_011492847.1:0-652 GCF_000754665.1 Bison bison bison | reverse complement strand
GACCAGGAAGAAATAGAAAACCTTAACAGACCCATCACAAGCACGGAAATTGAAACTGTAATCAAAAATCTTCCAGCAAACAAAAGCCCCGGTCCAGACGACTTCACAGCTGAATTCTACCAAAAATTTAGAGAATAGCTAACACCTATCCTGGTCAAACTCTTCCAGAATATTGCAGAGGAAGGTAAACTTCCAAACTCATTCTATGAGGCCACCATCACCCTAATACCAAAACCTGACAAAGATCCCACAAAAAAAGAAAACTACAGGCCAATATCACTGATGAACACAGATGCAAAAATCCTAAACAAAATTCTAGCAATCAGAATCCAACAACACATTAAAAAGATCATACACCATGACCAAGTGGGCTTTATCCCAGGGATGCAAGGATTCTTCAATATCTGCAAATCAATCAATGTAATACACCACATTAACAAATTGAAAAACAAAAACCATATGATTATCTCAATAGATGCAGAGAAAGCCTTTGACAAAATTCAACACCCATTTATGATAAAAACTCTCCAGAAAGCAGGAATAGAAGGAACATACCTCAACATAATAAAAGCTATATATGACAAACCCACAGCAAACATTATCCTCAATGGTGAAAAATTGAAAGCATTTCCTCTAAAGTCAAGAACAAGAC
>NW_011492846.1:779616-780527 GCF_000754665.1 Bison bison bison | reverse complement strand
CATTATATATTGACTCTTTTTTATTTCTTCTAGGTCCTTGTTAAACCTTTCTTGCATCTTCTCAATCCTTGTCTCCAGGCTATTTATCTGTGATTCCATTTTAGTTTCAAGATTTTGGATCAATTTCACTATCATTATTCGGAATTCTTTATCAGGTAGATTCCCTATCTCTTCCTCTTTTGTTTGGTTTGGTGGGCATTTATCCTGTTCCTTTATCTGCTGAGTATTCCTCTGTCTCTTCATCTTGTTTAAATTGCTGAGTTTGGGGTGTCCTTTCTGTATTCTGGCAGTTTGTGGAGTTCTCTTTATTGTGGCGTTTCCTCACTGTGTGTGGGTTTGTACAGGTGGCTTGTCAAGGTTTCCTGGTTAGGGAAACTTGTGCCGGTGTTCTGGTGGGTGGAGCTGTATTTCTTCTCTCTGGAGTGCAATGAAATGTCCAGTAATGAGTTATGAGATGTCTATAGTTTTGGGGTGACTTTGGGCAGCCTGTATCTTGAAGCTCAGGGCTGTGTTCCTTTGTTGCTGGAGAATTTGCTTGGAATGTCTTGCCCTGGAACTTATTGGCCCTTGTGTGGTGCTTGGTTTCAGTGTCGGTATGGAGGCATTTGATGAGCTCCTGTCAATGAATGTTCCTTGGAGTCAGGAGTTCCCTGGAGTCAGGGTTTGGACTTAAGTCTCCTGCTTCCGATTATCGGTCTTATTTTTACAGTAGTTTCAAAACTTCTCCTTCTATACAACACCATTGATAAAACATCTGCATTAAAGATAATAAGTTTCTCTACAGTGAGGGTCACTCAGAGAGGTTCACAGGGTTACATGGAGAAGAGAAGAGGGAGGAGGGAGTTAGAGGTGACCCAAATGAGATGAGGTGAATCAATAATGGAGAGAGTGGGCTAGCCAGTAGTCACTTC
>NW_011492846.1:777545-778036 GCF_000754665.1 Bison bison bison | reverse complement strand
AAAAAAATAGGGTCTTTTTTTTTTTTTGCAAAGTAATAGGTTATAAAAGTGAAAATTAAAGGAACAATAGAGGACTTAAAATTTTTTTTTTTTAATTAAAAAAAAAAAGAAAGAATGATCGTAAAAATAATAAAAATATATCTAGGACTTTTTTTTTTTTTTTTTTTGTTGGGTGTTGTGGGGTTCAGTTCATTTTTTGGCTAGTTCCTTGGTCAGATTTATATTTCTCAAGATCTATAGGCCCCTTCCTATGTAGTCCGTAGTATCCACAGGGTTTTGATCTATTGCCTGTAGCTTCCAAGGCGTTTCCCTCTGTTATATCTTCTTCTGTTTGCTAGTCTCTTCAGTATCTGGTTTCCGCCCTGACTCAAAGGGCACGGCGGAGGACACTTTTTTTTTTTTTTTTTTAAGGCTTACTTGTTCAGTCGCGCTGTGGGGAGGGCGGGAGGGATGCTGCAAACAAATAACACTGGCATGGGCTCGCAGTGCCT
>NW_011492846.1:761714-777360 GCF_000754665.1 Bison bison bison | reverse complement strand
GATGCAGCCCAGGGCGCGCCTCCCTGCCCGGCCCCGGTTTGCTAATGGCGGATGCAGGCGTCTGCGCTGCCTCTCTGCTGGGGGAGTTACTGTAGGGCTCGCAATCTGCGAGTTTTAAATTGTTTATTTATTTTTTCTCCCTGTTATGTTGCCCTCTGTGCTTCCAAAGCTCGGCACAGATTCGGCAGTGAGAAGGTTTCCTGATGTTTGGAAACTTCTCTCTTTTTAAGATTCCCTTCCCGGGACGGAACTCCGTCCCTCCCTCTTTTGTCTCTTTTTTTGTTTGTTTTTAATATTTTTTCCTACCTCCTTTCGAAGAGTTGGGTTGCTTTTCTGGGTGCCTGATGTCCTCTGCCGGCATTCAGAAGTTGTTTTGTGGAATTTACTCGACGTTTAAATGCTCTTTTGCTGAATTTGTGGGGGAGAAAGTGTTCTCCCCGTCCTACTCCTCCGCCATCTTGGCTCCTCCCCCACTCTAGTACTCTTGCCTGGAGAATCCCATGGATATGGAATCTGGAAAAATGGTACTGAACAATTTACTTAAAGGGCTGCAGTGGAGAAGCAGACATAGAGAATATACTTATGGACATGGGGAGAGGGGAAGAGAGGGTGAGATGTATGGAAAGAATAACATGGAAACTTACATTACCATATGTAAAATAGATGGCTAACGTGAATTTGCTATATGGCTCAGGAAACTCAAACAGGGGCTCTGTATCAACCTAGAGGAGGGACATGGGGAGGGAGATGGGAGGGAGCTTCAAAAGGGAGGGGATATATATGTATACCTATGGCTGATTCATGCTGAGGTTTGACAGAATACAACAAAATTGTGTAAAGCAGTTATCCTTCAATAAAAAATAGATTAATTAAAAAAAACTAGTGGGTGATAATATGATTAAATGCCCTATCTCTCATCCCAGCCATTACACTGGAATTTCACCATTACACAGTCTTTCTTATGTTCAAATCTAGAGTCTAGTCCTAAAGGATAACCCCTCTAAAGAGAATAAAATTGTAAGTATCCATTAATACTATAGCAGAGGTGAGTTTACATCATTGTAATTCTGAGAACTACATGGCAAATCTGAAGAAATCTAACAGCAGACAATAAAATCTTGTTTGAAAAGAAATGTTTTGAAGAAAAGCTTGATTTCTGATAAACAAGATCTATAATGGGGATGTTTGGGTGTGAGGAAAAGGTGCAGGGTGATCTTGATAAACTGAGAGGCTAAATGGGTAGAGATGAACAAAGCAGAAATGGAGAGACATCAAAGATACAAGCTGTTTCTTTCCCATTTGACTCTGGGCCAGCCTTAATGCCTGTTACAGTGGAGACAGATTATAAAGTTGCTTGTGAACAATAAAAAAGGTGAAGAGATGAGAGAGGAAAAGGAGGGCAGTGTGAGACAGAATATGAAGCTGTTTGGAGCTCTTACAGCAGCTAATAGTTAAAAAGACAGAAGCAAAGTATCCTTCTAAAATAGGACTTTCAACTTGTAACATTTTCTGTCAATGGCCTAAAAATAATTTGGAGGTAGGAAAATGAGAGATTCAAAACTAAAAAATTCCCAAATTATTTTATGTAGAGCTCAGTTACTTGTACCTTCCCCCATAGAGGCAAGGAAACTGGGAAATGTACCTTGAGAGCAGAGTGCCCACAATGAAAATGAAAGGTGATTTAGTTAATATGCAGCTGTCTCTACCACAGAGGATGCAAGTAACATATGGTTTAGAAAATGATTTATCTCAAGCCTACTCTCTGAGAGCAAATATTAACAATTTTAATAACACTAAAAGAACAGTAAAAACTGAAGTTTATAAAGATTACAAATTTATCTGTGGTGACTAATAAAAAATAAATGCATTGGTTTTCCTGGATACTAAGTTAATTTCAGCTTTAGTTGCATTTACTTTTCCAA
Organism: Bison bison bison; assembly: GCF_000754665.1. NCBI lineage: Eukaryota > Metazoa > Chordata > Mammalia > Artiodactyla > Bovidae > Bison > Bison bison. Next base: position 775,438 of record NW_011492846.1, on the reverse strand, counting down.
GCAGAATATTATGTGTTTTTGATATAGCAAATAATGTAGGCCCATGGCTTAAAATGTGTTTTACTTAGCTGTTTTAAATTAAATGTTCAAATATCATAGCCATCTAGGTAATCTCAAAAAAGAATGTTGATGAAAGAAAACTAATTTAACAAAATATAATTTGATTTAAACTTGGATATAATTAGTTTCAAAATGTGATACTAGAAAATTGAAAGATATTAAGCATTTTACTAAGGGATTGGTGGGATATTTAATTAAAGTGCCACCTCAGACACTTTCCAGTTGCTTAACCTTTTGTAAGTTACTTCTTTTTTTTTAAAATATTTAAATATTTATTTATTTATTCTTGGCTGCATTGGGTCTTAGTTGAGACACCAGAGTCTTTTTTATGGCATGAGGGATCTTTTATTGTGGTGCACAGACTCAGTAGTTACAGAGGGAGCTTGTGGGGTCTTAGTTCCTTTAATTTGAGAAACTGAACCCAAGTCACCTGTATTTGAAGGTGGACTCTTAATCATTGGACCACCAGAGAAGTCCCATTACTTATTATTCTGAGACTTAGTTTCTATATCTTTGAAGTATGGAAGGGTTTGAGAATTTGGATTAATTAATTCCTAACGCCCTTTCTAACTAAAGGTTTGAACAGTGAAAGTAAAGTCGCTCAGTTGTGTCTGACTCTTTGCAACCCCATGGATTAAACAGTCCATGGAATTCTCCTGGCCAGAATACTGGAGTGGGTATCGGTAGCTGTTCCCTTCTCCAGGGATCGAATGCAGGTTTCCCACATTGCAGGCGGATTCTTTACCAGCTGAGCCACCAGGGAAAGTTTGAAAGGTATTTCAGAATAAAGGAAGGCTTTAAATGTCATGTGTACTGAAGAATATAGTGGAAACCTCTCTTTTGTTAGGCAGGACTAAACCAGAAATATTTCAGGTACCTTGGTATCTGCAGAATTTCCTTTCTGGTATAGGAGATGGAGTTAATAGAAGCATAATGAGATAATTAATATTCTATATTTGTAAAGTACTTAGCATAGTGCCTGATACAAAAAGAGAGCTCAAAAAGTTAATCAACTTTAGCTATTAGAAAATCATTTGAGAACCCTTCATGGGCCTCAAATTCAAAAACTTGTTCTTATGATGTCACCTAAAAAAACCCCTCTCGGTCACTTACAATTTGGACTACAACTTTACATACAAAATATATCCCAGTGAGTTAGGTTGCTATATTTAACTACTTCTCCTTCTTTCTCCCTATTGCTTACTCCTTTCTCCTTTCTTTCCCTCCTTCTGTCCTGTAAATCCACAGTTATGAACTAAACCTAGGTAGTCTGCTTTCAGAGCCCAGGTTCCAACCTGCTGTTCTATGCTAACTCTTTTGACTACCTTTCACAGTGCCTTGCACATAGACACTCTGTAAATGTTGGTTGATGCTAAAGTATTGGCTTTTTTCTTTTCCCTATTTTAAAATTTTGTAGAATTCAGAATCTTCCATTTATCCTTATTAATGTCATTAGAATTTTTATTGCATGTGTGTGCTTGCTAATGTAGATTTTATTTATTTATTCAACCAACATTTTATTTCTTTTGGTTACTCATAAGAGTCATCAGTGAACCCTCCCTTTTTCTTACACACAAATCCTATCAATGACCAAATGTTGTTTTTTATTTTCTCAGCAGCTCTCAGATCTGTCCTGTTTCTCCATCTCCATCACCAGGATCCTAGTTAAAGCTGCCAATATCATGTCCTTGAACGCATAGTTCAGTTCAGTTCAGTTCAATCGCTCAGTCATGTCCAACTCTTTGCGACTACATGGGCTGCAACACGCCAGGCCTTCCTGTCCATCACCAACTCCTGGAGTTTACACAAACTCATGTCTGCTGAGTTGGTGATGCCATCCAACCATCTCATCCTCTGTCATCCCCTTCTCCTCCTGCCTTCAGTCTTTCCCAGCATCAGGGTCTTTTCAACTGAGTCGGTTCTTTGCATCAGGTGGCCAAAGTATTGGACCTATAAAGTAGTCTCCTAACACATCTCCTCACATCACTCTTGACCATCTCAACACAATCCATTTTTCTTGCAGCAAAATCGTCAAAGGAAAAATGCAAGTGAATTTTAGCTGTTCTGTTGAGTATTAGTTGAGTTCAACTGTAGAGATTATAATAAAGACCATTGTGACTTTACGCAATGGTCACAGTTAGGGGGATTGTTGGAGATAATAAGGAACATAAAGATAGACTTAAGTAGAAGTTGTTTACCATCCCTCAGATTGAAGGATCAAGGGGAAGAAGATACATTACCAAAGCTCACTGTGAGCTAGACTAAGAAGGAAGCTACACACAGCACGAACTGTAATTATGGAGAGACAGAATGCCACCGGTGATACTGTGGTAAAACACAGAGGAAGTACCTTGATTTTCATTTCTTCTTCATTGTCAACTCTCCTGTCATTGTCTCCCATGGGTCAGATCTAACTGGAAACAGGAGGGCAACGAACCTGAGTAGTTTGCAAGGGTCAGTCTAAAGGCGAACAGAGTTGGGCAGATAATTTGAAGACTAACCAGTACACTATAAAACCAAATCCTTGATCTGATATGCAGAATTCTACAAAATCTGATCCTTTTTAGCCTGATCAAGCACATCCTTGGCCACTTTCCTCATATTTCACTGAGCCGTATTTGGATTTTTCATTTTCTTGAATATACTGTGCTTGCTCCCACCTCAGTGCCTTTGACATGCTGTTCCCTCTGTCTGATGAGTTCTTATGGAATTTTTCACTGCATTAAATCTTAATCATCTTTCAGAGCTCATTTCAAAAGACACATCCTGAAATAAGTCTTGCCTGATTCTCCAGACTAGTTCAAATCTCAGTGAAATATGTCTGATTGCATCCTGCTCTTCTTCTTTGTAGTGCCTATCATTCTAATTAGATACTGACTCATTTTTAATTAAGAAAATGTCTGTAGTTCTTGTTATCAACATAGAGATTTTGTTTTGCTTGTTCGCTATTGATTTTCCAATGCTTTGTGCAGCTTTCTGCATGTAGTAGGCACTCAATAAACATGATTGATTGAAGTAATGAACAAATTAATTTTTCATGGTTCATTCAAAAATGCAAAAATTTTATGTGTGTCTATTTAACTTAATATCAAACCACAAATGAAATATGGGAGAAGAATAATCTTGAACTAGTTTTCTTCTGTTGTATCTGTTACTGTAGTGTTCTATTTGTGTGTATGCTCAGTCCCTAAGTCTTGTCCAATTTTTGCAACCCCATGGACTTTAGCCCTCAAGACTCTTATGTTCCTGAAATTTTCCAGGCAGCAATACTACAGTGAGTTGCCATTTCCTACTCCAGGGGATTTTCTTGACCCAGGGATTAAACCCACACCTCCTGCATTGGCAGGGTGGATTGTTCACCATTGTACCACTTGAGAAGCCCCTCTATTTATTTCGGAGACAAAAAAAGAGGTGACTTGTACTTGATATCTTACGTCTTTCCTGACTGTAAGGATTGATTCAAATAATTACTTTTTATAAAGTCAAAGTGTAGCAGAGTGCTTGGGAGGTTACTATCTACAATAGTAGATATTGTAGCAGAATTGTACAATAGCAGAATTGTGATAGACTACACTCTAGATTTTTTTGCTGTACCTTTCCCAGTTCCTCACTATTGTGCACCCCTCTCCCCTAGTATTTGGTATAAGATCTTTAGGGGGGAAAAGCCATTTTCATTCATCCCTTGCCTCCAAATATCCCTGTCTCTCACTAGCTCCAGATCATTTGTACCAACAAAATACATGAAGAAAAGGAGGGTTTCCTGGGATAGAGGTACATTAAAACCACGTTTTTCAACACAATGCATCATGCAAGAATTTTAGTATCTCATGCAGTGTGCAAATATTAAACATTATTATTTAAAGACTATTTTAAGAGTTTATTTTTGGTATGTTTATAGAAATAATGAGTTATGTTGTTTTAGAACTTAATTTCTGTTGGAGATTGTGGCTAAAAATACTGACAAATTCTATCTATAACCATTTGCTTTTCACATCACAAACTAATTTTTACACCATGGTTACAACTTCAACGGCAGCTTGGAGATGAGTGTGCCCCTACATATTTTTTCCTGCTAATATTTTTGCACATGACTTTTTTTTTTGCGATACTTTGATTAACCAGAGACATGATTTCAGTAAAGCTCAATAAAAATGTTAATGTGCCACCTGGTTCAAAGTTGCTGTTGTTTTTCAATGTTTAGTTTGTGGTTTCAAATTGACTCTCTCTAAGGGTAAATCAAAGGATTGTCAATTCAAAGGATAAGTCAATTCAAATTGACTCTCTAAGGATTCAAATCAAAGAGCTGGAAGGGACTTTATAGTGTCATTGGTTCTATTATTGCCTTAGACCTGTACAAGCCAAACTTACCTAAATTGACACTTTCATTTGAATCTCTTCTGAAGACAGAGTGACCACAGCCTTACCTGGTTTGAAGTACTTAATTGCTCATACAGTGGATATGATGTTCTTTCTTAAGAGTGTGAGCACTGCTTCACCCCTTTGTTAATAATTAAACCAAATTCCTTTTCAGTTTTTGGCAGGTGTTCACTGGTTACTATCCTTCATGAACTTGAAAGCATTTATATAACCCTTTGGTCTACTCTTTGCAAGATTAAAAAATACAGGGAAAAAAAAACCAGAGACAGTTGTACACTTTTCTTATAGAACCTGTTTTCCTATTTATTTTCTCAGGTTTCTTTTAGAGTCTTCATAATTTTAGGTGCTGAAAGAATATCTGAAGGTATTTATTGTAAAGTCAAGAAGAGGAGGCTTCTTCCTTCCAGTTCATTTGAAAAGTCTGTCAAGCACACAGTTCATTCAGAGCCAACACTCTAGATGTTAAAAGAACAATGTTGAACAAGATCAGATCAGATCAGATCAGTCGCTCAAGAGCCTCTAAACTGTGAGGGCAAACTGTCATATTGGGGCAGCAGAGGAAGCAGGCAATGTAGTGAGATGAGAATGCTAAGTGGGTGCGTGGGGGCATACAAAAAGGGGTATCCAGTGATGGCCTTAGGCTATTAAAGCAGTGAGGCACCTATGTTGACTTGATGCCATATTTAAGAATTTTGTACATTCTTCATGTAGTTTAGAAATGGCTCAAAATAGGGGAGAACGGCAACTTTAGTTGTATGTGCAGTTAAACAGAGAAACAAGCAAAACCTTGATTTGTGCTGTGGCAGTCTCCATAAGTAGCCTTTTGATTAGGAGAAATGTACTTCAGTTTTCTGATTACTCACCCAACTCTACATAAACCTTTGGGAGACAGGAAAAATACGTCAGGTCTTATTCCAGTGCAAATGCAAATACAATCCCTAAAATAAAAGTTTTAAGGTAGAAGAGATAATCATAAATTTCAAAGCATAATATACTTTTCCAGTATTTACTCTTGACAAAAGAAGATGAATGTATTTGGTTTTCTTTTTACCCCATGATTCCTCAACTTGTAGATGATTATATATATGTACATACACACATACTTATTTTGGTAATGGTGTTGACTGCTGAATAATCACTGTATGTTCAACTTTTCACCTTGTGAATACAATCTTTAATTTAGTCTATTCTATTGTTTTACTGAACAGAAAACCAATCTTTTAGCCCTTAAGTGATAAATTGTTATTATGGCAATATGTATTGTGTCCATAGGTTCAAATTTTCGCAAGATAGATCTGTCTTTCACTTGTGTTTCTAGCATAATTAAATAGTTCCTCTTTTCACGCTTATACATATCCTAGATTGAATGATAAATTATGTGGTTGCCTTCCATATAGTGAATTTGAAGCCAACTGAACATATGAGAGGATAAGGAAATAGTTAGCATAAAGCAATAATATGAACATTTAAAGCTACCTTTTGGAATTGGTAAAAATCACACATCTCTTTCTTTTTCCTAAATAGGTCTGATTTTTGTCTTGGGCTTGGGACTTAATTTCTGATTGTATTTAAGTGATGTGGGAGGGAGATGAGGATGGTATTGAGGGTCTGGGTTTCTGTGAGTGATACATATGAAAGATAATCTATAAACATATTGTCTGGTTCTATTTGAACAAAATAATTTAGGATGACAACATCCAACAAATTGTTTATGAAATTTATTTTTCATGCTAACTAAATTTATTTGTGTTTCTGTTTTATTAATACTATGCTTTTCTGAATTGGCTATACATAACTTCACCCTCTATCAAAATATCAATACACAGATTTCTAATGTAATATAATAATTGCACTATTTTAATTTTTTAAACACAAAGGTTTTGTAGATACTGCTTATTTCTCAAAGTTACTGTAGTATCTGGAAAAGGCCTAAAATTTCTTTTGTTTTAGGTATACATGAAGTTTTTTAAAATTAATTTATTTTTTATTGAAGGATAATTGCTTTACAGAATTTTGTTGTTTTCTGTCAAACCTCAACATGAATCTCCATAGTTATATGCATTTATCCCCTCCCTCCTGAACCCCCTTCCCATCTGCTGCCAAGTCGCTTCAGTCGTGTCCAACTCTGTGCGACCCCGTGGACTGCAGTCTACCAGGCTCCTCCATCCATGGGATTTTCTGGGCAACAGTACTGGAGTGGGGTGCCATTGCCTTCTCCAGGGGATCTTCCTGACTCAGAGACTGATATTATGCCTTCTGTATTGGCAGGCAGATTCTTTACCACTGAGCCACCAGGGAATCCCATAGGTTTATTTTAGTGGCAGAAATTAGAAAGTTCAACTGGAGATGAATTATCGTGGTAAAGTTGTTTGGGTTGGGGAAAGGAAGGAATTATATGGGCAAAGTCAATAGTACCACATGTTTTTATCTGTTTAAAGAAGTAGAATGATTGCAGGAATACCCATGAAAACCTTGTGAACAGCAGAGATTTATCTTTTGACAGTTCTGGAGGATAAAAGTCCAAGTTCAAGGTGGCAGCATGATCGTTTCTTCTGAGTCCTCTTTCCTTGGCTTGTAGGTGGCCATATTCTTGCCAAATCTTTGCATGGTCTTTTCTCTGGGCATCTGCACCTCTGGTATTACATTGTGTGTCCAAATTTTCTCTTTTTATAAGGATACCAGTCAGATTAGGTTAAGGGTAACTCTAATAATCCCTTCTAACTTGATTACCTCCTTAAAGACTCTGTCTCTATATACAGTCACATTTGGGGGTAACAGGACTTAGAGCTTCAACATAATGACTTTTGAGGAAACACAATTTAGCATATAACACCATTAAGGAGGAATTTCATTCGCCAGAATGAGTGAAGTCAAATCTGTGGCACCAAAATTTGAAGGCAGCCATGAGACAAGGTCTGAGCTACTCCATGATAATTCAGGGAAGTTGTTTTACAGTTTAGATGACATATATTATTTGGAACAAAAATTTCTTTGATTGCATATGATTTAGAAAGATCTAGTGCCCATGAAGAATTATTTAACCTGAATATAGGAATATCTTGCTACTACTGCTACTGCTAAGTCACTTCAGTCGTGTCCGACTCTGTGTGACCCCATAGACGGTGGCGCACCAGGCTCCCCCGTCCCTGGGATTCTCCAGGCAAGAACACTGGAGTGGGTTGCCATTTCCTTCTCCAATGCATGAAAGTGAAAAGTGAAAGTGAAGTCACTCAGTCGTGTCCCACTCTTAGCGACCCCATGGACTGCAGCCTACCAGGCTCTTCCATCCATGGGATTTTCCAGGCAAGAGTACTGGAGTGGGGTGCCATTGCCTTCTTTCACTAGTTTCTATTTGGTATGTTTTAAAACGAAGATCATGGCATCTGGTCCCATCACTTCATGGGAAATAGATGGGGAAACAGTGGAAACAGTGTCAGACTTTATTTTTTTGGGCTCCAAAATCACTGCAGATGGTGCCTGCAGCCATGAAATTAAAAGATGCTTACTCCTTGGAAGGAAAGTTATGACCAACCTAGATAGCATATTCAAACGCAGAGACATTACTTTGCCAACAAAGGTCCGTCTAGTCAAGGTTATGGTTTTTCCAGTGGTCATGTATGGATGTGAGAGTTGGACTGTGAAGAAGGCTGAGCGCTGAAGAATTGATGCTTTTAAACTATGGTGTTGGAGAAGACTCTTGAGAGTCCCGTGGACTGCAAGGAGATCCAACCAGTCTATTCTGAAGGAGATCAGCCCTGGGATTTCTTTGGAAGGAATGATGCTAAAGCTGAAACTCCAGTACTTTGGCCACCTCATGCAAAGAGTTGACTCATTGGAAAAGACTCTGATGCTGGGAGGGATTGGGGGCAGGAGGAGAAGGGGACGACAGAGGATGAGATGGCTGGATGGCATCACTGACTCGATGGACGTGAGTCTCAGTGAACTCCGGGAGTTGGTGATGCACAGGGAGGCCTGGCGTGCTGCGATTCATGGGGTCGCAAAGAGTCGGACATGACTGAGCAACTGAACTGAACTGAACTGATACCTTCCCAAGATTCCTTGTTTAGATAATAAAATAAAGATGCTAAGACCCATAATAAGCCTACTGAAGTCCCTGTAAACCAAAATACTACTACTACTACATAAAAAAGTACTACATAAGTACTTATGTAGTCCTAATGAAATTGAACTCACATGTGAAAAATGTTAATTATTCATTTAAGTCTTATTATGGGAGGAGGAACATATTAAGTTTTAGTTTATTTATTTTAATGATACATGTTCTTGATTGAGATGAAGAGCACAGAGATTAAGTGTGCTCTTAAATGAATAAACTCTGAAGCCAAAATGCCTGGGTTCAAAATCTAGCTGTGCCACTTACTAGCTGTATGACCTTGAGCTGATTACTTAATTCTCCCTGTGGATCAGTTACCTCCAGTATAAATTGGGGAAAAACAAAAGCACTCACTTCAAAGAGCTACTGTGAAGACTGAATAACTTAATGTGTGAAATACATGGAATAGTGTTTTCAGGGTATGTTTTTGAAGATGTGTTCCTTCTCCCATACCCTAACCCTGAAGTCCAATAGCAGAGGATTAGAGCAATCAGATGTATGAAATGATTGGATCACTTAGAGAAATGTTATTGAGAGATATCTTGAAATTATTAGATCATTAGAGCAGAAATTAATATTGCATATCATCTATTTAAAATTCTTGGATTTTCCCATGTGAAGAGTGTGAAATCCATGAAAGCAGAGCTTATTAATAGTTTAAGCTCGAGAGGCAGACAAGTCTGTGTTTGAAACAGTGACCACTTTCTAAAAATGTAATTTTGGGTAGATTACTTAACCTCTCTACAACATGGCTCCTTCAGCTAACAAAATGAAAAGCATAACATTATCTCCTTCATAGAATTGCTGTGTGTTTCAAATGGAATAATAATGGTAAAGCATTTAGCACAGTATCTGATACTTGTCCTATATCAAGTGAAAGAAGTTCCATCCTATTCCTAGTATCTTGAGAGTTTTTATCATGTTGTTGTTGTTATTGTTCAGTTGCCAAGTCATGTCCAACTCTTTGTGATCCCATGGACCGCAGAATGCCAGGCTTCCCTTCACCATCTCCTGAGTTTGCCCAAGTACATGTCCGTTAAATTAATGATGCCATTCAACCTGCCAAGGAGGAAATGCACATTCAATTCCTAGATTGGGACGATCTTCTGGAGAAGTATTCTTGCCTGAAAAACCCATGCACAATGAAAGAAAACTTAGATTTTTTTTTTTCATTCTTTAAAAGCTTGTGGATAGTCAAGCCTTTAATGTCTGTTGTCTCAGTCTCCATTTTTGCCAAAATGGGTAATAACACCATTCTTAACTAAATCTAAGTTTTCTTTCATTGAAATCATGGATCCCTCAAAGGCAGCCTATGGGACAAAACATGTGTAAATCATATACCAAAAAGGGATTAATATCTGAAATATATAAAGAACTCTAACAACTCGAGACTGGAAGGAACCCAGTTAAAAATAATTACCCAAAATAACCCAAATTTTAAAAATGAACAAATGAAATTAATGGATGTTTCTTCAAGGAAAACACACAAATGGCCACCAGGCACATGAAAAGTGCTCAACATACTTAATCATCAGGAAAAGGCAAGTCAAAACACAGTGAGGTATCACTGCATGCTTGTTAGAATGACTATTACAAAAGAAAAGAAAGAACCACTGTTGGTGAGGATATGGATAAACTGGAACCCTGGTACACTACTGGCAAGAATGTAAAATGGTTCAGCCTTTATGGAAAACAGTGTGGCTCTCCCTCAGGAAATGAAGAATAGAGCCACCATATGATCCAGCATTCTTACTTATGAAAATTTATCCAAAAGAACTGAAATCAGGATCTTGGCTGATCTCCCACATTTACTGCAGCATTACAACAACCAAAGGGTGGAAACAACCCAAATACTCACCAACAGATGAATGGAGAAAATGGGGTACATGCGTACAGTGGCGTACCATTCAGCCATAAAAAGGGAGGGGATCCTGCCACCTTCTGCAACATGCATAGACCTTGAGAACATTATGCTGAGGGACATAATCCAGTCATAAGAACATATACTATGTGATTTCATTTATAGGAGATGTGTAACATAGTCAAGCTCATCAGAGCAGAAAGTAAAATGGTGGTTCCCAGGGGCTGGCAGAAAGGGGAGCTGGGGAGTTGCTCTTCATTGGGTATAAAATTTCAGTCACGCAGATGGAAAAGTCCTAGAAATCTTCTGTACAGCACTGTGATTGTAGTTAACAATAATGTACTATTCACTCTAAAATTTGTTAAGAGGGCGTATCACACATTATATGTTTTTATCACAATATTTAAAAAAAAAGAAAAAAACATGCACAGAAAAGCCTGGTGGGCTACAATCCATGAGGTTGCAGGGTTGGATATGACTTGAGTGACTGAGCATGCATGCACACACATGTACTCTTATCTTCCCAGAAGCAAGAGTCTCTCATATGTCTTACTTTTAGATAGATATTTTTCTGAATATTGTTTTGTGCTAAGTATTTTATGATGTTTTATTATTCCTTATTTTGTTAGTAAATCATCTGGAAGTGCATTTTAAAATATCACAACATGTAGTGTTTTTCATATTGAAGTTGATTTCTGTTGTATTTTGCTAGAGAATATGATTTGTATGATGTCAATCTTTGTTAGGAAGCTTCAGAAGTATTTTATATAAACTCAGTGAAGAAGATACGTATTTCCACATTGGGGGTAAAACATTCAGTATGATCTATTAGATCAAGTTTGTTTTCAAATCTCTATATATTTTCTAATTTTTTTGTCTGCTTAATCTACTGTTTACTGAAAGAAATATATAAAATTTCATCTAGTAATGGATAATTTGTTAATTTCTTCTCACACTTATGTTATTTAAAAAAATTTAAGTTATTCCACTAGGTGCATATAAATTAGAAATTATTATACTTTACTTTCAAGTTAAATATTGTTTTATAGTGACCATATTTATCTTTAATAATATTTTTTGCCTTTATATTTACTTTACTGGTTTTAATACAGTTTCCCCAGCTTTCTTTTGCTTGATATTTGCCTATTATATCTTTTCCATTCTTTTAGTTCTCCATATTTTATTTCTTTATGATATATGGATCCTATAAGCAAAAGTAACATGATCTTAAATTTTTTTTTATATTTAGTATGGTGAATTTTGTTTTTAATGAAGCATTACTTTTTGCTTATAATCAATGATCACTGATATCTTTTGATTGGTTGTATCATTTTATTATGGGCTGCCTATTTGCCTCCGCTTTTGTTTCTCCCTAATGCCTTTCTTGATAGTCTATTGTTATTTTTTCATTTGGCTTAATTTTTTTGCCCATACCAAAGTTTTAAATTTTTATTTATTAAATTTAACAGATTTTAGAATTGTACCTCCCTGCTGGCATAGACAGTGAAGAATCTGCCTGCAGTGTGGCAGACCAGGGTTCAATCCTGGGTTGGGAAGATCCCCTAGAGAAAGGAATGGCTACCCATTTCAGTATTCTTGCCTGGAGAATTTCAGGACAGAGGAGCCTGGTGGACTACAGTCCATGGGATCTCAAAAAGTCAGACATGACTGAGCAACTAACACTTTTTTTGAATTCATAGTTGCTATTTGTCATTCTCATGATGTTATTCAACATTTCTGGAAAATTCTTGGCTTTTATTTCATTTATTTACTTTATGTCATTCATCCTAGTTTCTTCTGTTATTTACTTTGAATCCCTTAGGCATATGTCATCTTAACTTCTCATTTTATTTACCATAGTTTTCTTTCTTTACATTTTGGATAGTGTCTTTGGATATTTATTTCAGTTCACCAGTCCTCTCCTTAGACTTTTGCTTACTTCTTTCAGACAAATTTGCATTTAATAAACTATTTAAATTTTATTCTCTACCTAAGATTTTTCAGACAACAGAGGTGTTATAAATTCAGCTTTAGAACCATCAGGGTTACTTTGTGGTTATGAATTTTCAGGAGAGATCCACCTCTCCTGACACCTCCTACCTTATCTTCATCTATGTCCTGGCTTAAGACAAGTGAATTTCTTTGGTACCGGATTATGGGCAACAGGTTTTAACTCTTTTTCACCTTTATACTACTGATATGGAAACCTTGTTGGATTTCCTCCTTTAAGCAATTATCATCTGTGGTCACATGCTTGTTAGTCTTTAGAGAAAACTCTGGTGACCAGGTTTGGGCAGAAATTCTCAGAGAGAAAAACTATATGACTTGTCTCCCAGGATTTCTGGGCAGCTGTATGGGGGCTCCACAAATCCTTTTGCTCATTAGTTTTTATCTCAGCAGCACATTTAAAAATTAAAACTATACATATATGTTTGTCATTTCAGCTGATTTTATGCAGAGTTTAGTTCAGAGTATCTGACGGTGGTAGAAATTAAATTTTAGATGAAGACTCTTATATCTATAATTTCACTTCCTACAAAATCAGCATTCCTTTCTAACTTCTTTGTTAGTAGGTGGCTCTGTTATAAACTGACATTACCATACCCCTCTGCAATGAGTCAGCTAGTTGGGGGTTAAAAGGAGCATTATAATTCCATCTGCTTGTCACCTAGGTTTTAAAGCAGGTAGTTCCATCTCCTGACTTGAAAAAAGCTGTTTCTATATTTTACAGGCAGAGTGTTAGCTGTGGTAGCATTCTATTCCTGTGTTTTTTTCCTTACATTTTTAAAGCATTGTCTATATTTTGGCTGGGGAGGTGATCAGATATCCCTTAATATCAGATCTGGCTTGTGGTTTCTCTTTGTTCTATCATTGTTTTGAGTACCAAGAATTTATTCTGGGGCCCAAAGTAGACACAACATAAAAATTTATCAAACATAGGATGACAGCCTATAATGTTTCACCAAGTTCTGGGTTTTGCCTCCAACAGGAAATTGTCTGTTCCTTCAGTTCAGTTCAGTCACTCAGTCGTGTCCAACTCTTTGCGACCCCATGAATTGCAGCACGCCAGGCCTCCCTGTCCATCACCAACTCCCGGAGTTCACCCAAACTCATGTCCATCGAGTCGGTGATGCCATCCAGCCATCTCATCCTCTGTTGTCCCCTTCTCCTCCTGCCCCCAATCTGTCCCAGCATCAGAGTCTTTTCCAATGAGTCAACTCTTCGCAGGAGGTGGCCAAAATATTGGAGTTTCAGCTTCAGCATCAGTCCTTCCAATGAACACCTAGGACTGATCTCCTTTAGAATGGACTG
>NW_011492846.1:735050-761520 GCF_000754665.1 Bison bison bison | reverse complement strand
TTCTTCCAAGGAGTAAGCGTCTTTTAATTTCATGGCTGCAATCACCATCTGCAATGATTTTGGAGCCCCCAAAAGTAAAGTCTGACACTGTTTACACTGTTTCCCCATCTATTTCCCATGAAGTGATGGGACCAGATGCCATGATCGTAGTTTTCTGGATGTTGAGCTTTAAGCCAACTTTTTCACTCTCCTCTTTCACTTTCATCAAGAGGATTTTTAGTTCCTCTTCACTTTCTGCCATAAGGGTGGTGTCATCTGCATATCTGAGGTTATTGATATTTCTCCTGGCAATCTTGATTCCAGCTTGTACTTCTTCCAGCCCAGCGTTTCTCATGATGTACTCTGCATATAAGTTGAATAAGCAGGTTGCCAGTATACAGTCTTGACATACTCCTTTTCCTATTTGGAACCAGTCTGTTGTTCTATGTCCAGTTCTAACTATTGCTTCCTGACCTGCATACAGGTTTTGTTAATATCACCCTCTGCTGGTGCTGAAATGTTACCAATTTGGGATTTATTCAGCTCATCTGAGGCAAAAGTTAGCAACCCAATTTTCTGGGAGGTGTTCACATTTAAGAAGGTTAAGATTAGACAGTGACCAAAAATGAAGTTATTTCTTGTCAGTGTTCCCAAGATCTCACGTGGAGGACAAGAGGTCACTTGATATTTTCTAGTTTGATGACTCCAGCCTGGGGCCCAAGCATGCATGTCCCCTAGAAATCCTGTACATTGTGTCGGGGTGGTAAGGGGGCCCTCTGCTGATGTCACCAATCTTGTGGTGGCCTGTGGGGCTGGGGGCAGTAGTACCTTCTTCTTAGAAATACCACTTTTGCATCAGTTTATTTGCCTAATTATGTTATGATTTGAGTTTGATATCTTGTCTACCAGAGGATTTCTTTCAAATTTTGGAGACTGTTTCAGGTGAGATGAGATAGTGTTAGACCTAGGCACTGTGTACAAGGTAAAGAGTCTATTATTAAAAAATATTCCTATCCACAAAGAGTCACAGATCAGATTCCTTCAGATCAATTAGAAATTCTTTTGCTCTTTAGTTTCAACTTTTACTTATGTGTCTGTGTTTACGGCCACATGTAGTTTTCTAACTGAAAATGGAAGGTAGGAAGGAAGGGAAGAAGAAAAGAAGGAAAGAAAATTTTTTCCTAAAATTTTCAGTTATTCTTGTTCAATTGCCAAATATATATAGGTTATTTAAAAATAAGTCACGTAAAAGCTTCTGTAGAAATCATTTATTGTTAGCTTGAAACATTTTCCCATTTGTACCTACGCTACCAACTTACACAAAATAAAACAATCATCCTGTTTATCATTTCATGATTAGATGCTAAAACCATGGAAAAAAGAAAATCATGCTCTTTTTTCTTTTCTCTCTCCTTTACTTTTTTTACTCTTTTTTCCTTTTCTTTTCTTATATATCTTAAAACTGGAGGACTTAGCAATTAGAAAGCCTTCAGTTTAGCCTGGATTCAAGTCCCAGCTCCAGTGCTTCATCCTCTGGTTGTACTGTCTGTGGGGTAATTCTTGCCAAATACTGTACTACATGATAAGTACACGTTACCTATAGTCAACACCTTGTGTGGGCATACTCCGTCACTTTAGTCATGTCCGACTCTTTGCTACACTATGGACTCTAGCCCGCCAGGCTCCTCTGTCTCTGGGATTCTCCAAGCAAGGCTGCTGGAGTGGGTTGCCATGCCCTCCTTCAGGAGTTCTTCCTGACCTGGGGATTGAACCTGCATCTCCTGTATCTCCTGAATTGCAGGTGGATTCTTTTACCACTGACCCACCTGGGAAGCCCCATAGTCAGCAACTTAGTAGATGAGTTCCTTATTCAAAATAAATGCCTTAACATTATCTAATTAATAAAATGTTTTTGGTGAAATTGAAATGAATGATATTTAGGTTATAGGGTTGGTTGGAAGGGTGATACAGGACTCATTACCTTGGCCTGAACAAATACTAGTATATAAGAGAAGACACCCTCTAGCCCAGAAGTGTGTGTCAGTGGAGCAGAACTCCAGGTTTGTGCTGTGGTGGACCTGCAGACCTCCTTGCCCTAGCAGATGGGGATCAGACTACAGGATCCAACTTTAGGTCCCCTTTGGAGTAGGCATTCCAAAGAAGGGGCTGCTGGCTGTTTTTTAGGTCAGAGAGAAGAACTCCACAGCTTCAGAGTGGTCACAGGTACTTTCTAATAAGTGTCTTTGCATTTGGCAAAAGGTGGTCTGGGATATCTTTTATTGAAAAAGACCTTTTGGAAGTGAGGGATGAGGCCAGGACTCTTGCCTCGCCTTCCACCTTTAAATATGAGAGGTTTCCAGTTTTTACCAAAAAGAACTTAACATTTGTGAAAGAGCTAAGCTGACTGGTTTCCAGCACTTTAGTTTTACAGTTATGTACATTCCTGTCTGCTTCCCTAGGTAGCAGAAACACTCTGAGAGCCAGACTCCATTCTACACTGTGAGCAGCTAGAATTTGGGTCCTGCTCTGACACAGCAAATAGTAAGTCTTCAAAAAATCCAGTGGAGTCCTTTGAACTCTGTAAGTGATGGTAATAACTTTTCTTTTTTTAAAAAAAAAAAAAGGAAAGCAGCTGTGTGCATTATTCTTCCTCCTTTTCAAGGTCACATCCCCATTGGGTATATCTGCCTGTGTCTTCAATCTTCTCTTGACCTACCAGCACTGTCTTCAGACTAAGGAATAATTATCATACAGTCATATTCACATGCCAGATAGCAACATATTTGGTTTTTATGAAACAAAAGACCAGTATTTGCAAATCACATATGATTCATTGTTCCTTGGAAATTAGCTAGAAATTATTAATGTATTATAGCCAATGCAGCCAGTGTTTATGTGTGTTTCATTCATATGTTGCCATATTATTAATTTTTGTAGTCATTCTCTTCAGCTGCCAAATATTCTTTCCCTGATATCTTGCTGTGCTTTGTAACAAATATGTAAAAAAAGCCTTTGTTCTGAAAAAAAGCCACTCATTGAAATGGAGTCTGAATTCAAATGTTAAGTTATTCAGCTCAGTAAGATCAATGTGACATCACACTTTTGTTAAATATCTTAGGGGAAAAAAAGAGAGGGAGAGAGAGAGGCCAACATTTACTGCCTTCAGTGCTGAATGAACCATTATTTCCTTTGTCTAAATTCTCTCTCTTCTCACCTCTGACCAAGGCAAAGAAGCATTTACCAACATATTAAACTTATATAAAAGTGGGACTGAATAATCCATTAGTGTGTTAGTGTGTTAGTCGCTCAGTTGTGTCCAACTCTTTACGACCCCATGGACTGTAGCCTGCCAGGCTTCTCTGTCCATGGGATTTTCCATGCAAGAATACTGGGGTGGTTTGCCATTTCCTTCTTCAGGGAATCTTCCCATCCCAGGAATTGAACCCAGGTCTCCTGCATTGCAGGCAGATTCTTTACTCTCTGAGCCACCTATATCTGGAGGATAAACCACTGACCATTTCACCATGAAGTGGTGTCTTTTATAGTGATTTCCCTCTTTTTCAATGTGCTTTTCCTGCAACACTTTTGAGGTAGATGTTAACTTTATGCTTGAAAAGGATCCTGTGGATTTCTTGTATTTTTTATTATTGTAGTAAAAATGCATGACATAATACCATCTTAACCATTTCTAAGTATGTGGCTTAATGATATTTAGTATATTCACATGGTTAGGCAATAGATCACTAGAACTTTTTAATCTTGTAAAATCAAAATTCTGTATCCACTGAACAACAACTTTCCATTTCCTTCTCCCAAGGCTCCCCGTTCTACTTTTGATCTCTGTGAATGTGACTTCTCTAGATATCTCATTTAAATGGAAACATATAGTATTTGTCTTTTGTGACTGGCTTATTTTACTAAGCATAAAGTCCTGAGGTTCATCCATATTGTAATGTGTCAGTATTTCCTTTGTTTTTAAGAGTGAATACTACTCCATTGCATACATACACCACATTTTATTTATCCATTCATCTGTCAGTGGACACTTGGGTCATTTTACCTCTTAGCTATTATGAATAGTGATGCTATGATTGTGAATACACTGGGGCTGCCATAACAAAATACCGCAGACAGAAATGGCTTAAAGAAACATGAATTTATTTTCTCATAGTTCTGGAGACTGGAAGTTTGGATACTCTATCCTGTTTTATTAGCGTATATATCTGACTTCTTGTATTTTTATTTATTATTATAGCTATAAATTTTAGTAGTTCTTTATATCTGAAAAGGAATGAAATTTACATGGGAATTAAAAAATTAGGTAGATAGATATTTGGAAAATTTATAGTAGTGTGTCCTAGTTTTAAAGTAGGTTTTTTGGTAAGATTGTAATGTATATTTTTTGGAATTCTCTGGAGTGCCTTTTACTAGGTAATAAGTTCTAGTTTGTTTTATCAAAATGTATTTTTAGATTAATTTAATCAAACTTTATAACTCCTTTAGAATGCAGTTCTCACTTTTACCTAGTTATTCTTCATGTTAGTCATTTCTAAACATTATGGAAAACATATTACTGGTTTGAAAAATGAGATCTACCTGAAGTTTTAAGAATTTCTTTAGATAGTACTTTCATTTTTAAAAAAAATATTTAGATTCTATTTTATCTATGGCTTACATTCATTGCTTTCCTCTGGGTGGAAAAGAATTGTATATAATCAAAATAGATACAAGCCAAGTTACATGGTAACTGACGGCATTAGGCCCTTCTTCTTCTAGCCACCTAATATTTAATAATGTATAATCAAAGAACTATCAAAATAAAAAGGTTCAATAAATGTGGGATGAAGGGAGAAGACAAAAGAGACTGCTCTTCTAAGAAATAATGTATACATTTTGGGAATACATATCCAAATTTTCTTTGTAATTTCTTAAAAAAAGAAAAAAAATTTCCAGGTCATAAACTGATATTAGTAAACTAGAAAGAAAGAGAATATTGGATGGAACCAATGAAGTGCTGGTTTCATTATAAAATATCTTTTAAAATATGCCTTGTAATTATAACTACATTTAATGTTATCCTGGAGAAGGAAATGGTAACCCTCTCTAGTATTCTTGCTTGAAAATCCATGGACCGAGGAGCCTGGTGGGCTACAGTCCATGGTGTTACAAAGAGTCGAACATGACTGAGTGACTAACACTTAATGTTATCAAGTGTATGCACAACTAAGCCTATGGGTTAAAGCACACCCCAATCAGAACATTGACTTTTTAAACTTCTGTGTCTTTATTCAAGTTCTCTCTTGAAGAATTTGAGGATGATAGTAACATTGGAAGGTGAGCATGGCAGAAATAGCACAGGCTGTGGAATTGCGTGGATTAGTGTTCAGGTCCTTGTCCTGCCTTTTACTGATCCTGGTACCTCAGACTAGTTACCTAATTTTCTTGGGCCTCCATTTCCTTATCTGCTTTCAACCTTGTAACAAAGAGATTATTTTCTTAACGTATTTACCAATGATAAGAATTAAGAATGAATAGTATTATGGTTGGTGCAAAAATCTAAAACTCTTATGCTAGATACGGAGAGATGTTATACAGGCAGCGACTATGGTTAACCTTGTGTCTGTAGAATTTATACAGTTGTTTAGGTCCTTTAAAAAATACATTTGCTTATAATAGGACATCTTGAAAAGTTGCTTTAATAATGTACAGGCAAAAACAATTTGACTATAGTTCCACTGTCTTGCTAGGCCTGCTTTCCTTAATATGAAATAGAAAGCAAAGCTTTAGTCACTCAGTTGTATCTGACTCTTTGTGACCTCATGGACTATAGACCTCCAGGTTCCTCTGTCCATGGAATTTTACAGGCAAGAATACTGGAGTGGGTTGCCATTCCTTTCTCCAGGGGATCTTCCCGACCCAGTGATTGAACCCAGGTCTCTCACATTGCAGGTAGATTCTTTACCGCCTGAGCAACCAGGGCGCCCCAATATATGAAGTGGAGTGTATCTTAATTATTTCCGCACCTCTGATGTAGTTTTACCAGCTGGGAAAATTTCATGATCATTTGGGTCTGGATGTATTGCAGAGCTATGCAGGTTTGGATCCAGTGCTGAGGATTACGCTTTACTATGGAGGTGAAGTCAGGTGACTGTTTCTTTGTGGCTCAGACAGATTTTGAGCTCAAGAGGGCCTTAGGACATTTGCTCTGTTTTAGTGAGTGATTCTTTTTCTTTTCTTTTTTCGGCTAGAGAGGGGCAGTCATACCTAAAGAAATTATGCATCATGACCCAAATCAGAGATTTTTGTGTTGGATATCAGTCAGTCATAAAAATAGATATTCAATAAAATAATATTGTCCAATTAAACTGTAGCTTGCACAAATTTACCTCAGTATTTTTCTGCTAGAGGCAGAATCAAGCTAGGAACATTTCATTATGGCTTGTTTTACAAGAAATACTTACTTTGATTTAATGTGGCTTCATAAAAAAGTATATGAGGACAGAGGAGGTGAATTCAAATACTCAGTTTATTTTTGATGGAAAGGAAGAGAATCATATCTTTTAAATTTTCTTTACTTTATCATCTAAATTTTCATGCAAATATCAGTGATTACAAATTATAGTAGTTTGAGAATCTTCTCAGTTCAGTTCAGTTCAGTTCAGTCGCTCAGTCGTGTCTGACTCTTTGCGACCCCATGAATCTCAGTACGCCAGGCCTCCCTGTCCATCACCAACTCCCGGAGTTCACTCAGACTCACATCCATCAAGTCAGTGATGCCATCAGCCATCTCATCCTCTGTTGTCCCCTTCTCTTCCTGCCGCCAACCCCTCCCAGCATCAGAGTCTTTTCCAATGAGTCAACTCTTTGCATGAGGTGGCCAAAGTACCGGAGTTTCAGCTTTAGCATCATTCCTTCCAAAGAAATCCCAGGGCTCAATTGCTTCAGAATAGACTGGTTGGATCTCCTTGCAGTCCAAGGGACTCTCAAGAGTCTTCTCCAACACCACAGTTCAAAAGCATCAATCCTTAGGCGCTCAGCCTTCTTCACAGTCCAACTCACATCCATACATGACCACTGGAAAAACCATAACCTTGACTAGATAGACCTTTGTTGGCAAAGTAATGTCTCTGCTTTTGAATATGCTATCTAGGTTGGTCATAACTTTCCTTCCAAGGAATAAGCGTCTTTTAATTTCATGGCTGCAATCACCATCTGCAGTGATTTTGGAGCCCCAAAAAATAAAGTCTGCCACTGTTTCCACTGTTTCCCCATCTTTCTGCCATGAAGTGATGGGATCAGATGCCATGATCTTCATTTTCTGAATGTTGAGCTTTAAGCCACGACTATTGAATACACATAAGTCAATAATCTGTATTTATTATAGAGCAAGTCATTTTCAATATGGAGCTGGTTTCTTGTCACTTGTAGTTATAAAACAAAGTATGTATATACATATCTGAAAAGAAAATGGAGTCTTTTCCCTGCTTAATCCTCTCAGGGCTAATTGTTTCAATATCTTTTAAGGAAATTATTAAGAAGAATAAGAAGTAAATTGTTTAGCTGTTAAGTGTTTCTGTAGATGTCAACAATTTTATTTTTCTAGCTTAAGTTTTAAAAAGGGTAAATCAAAGTAAAATCTCATTTTCTACTTATTTGTCTGTGGGTGGGATAATGGTCATTTCGTATTCATTTTTGCATCTCACTCTAAAATGAAGATCTAATAAGAAATCATTTATTTATTTAGAGGAAGGGCATGCACTCTGGGTTGCTTTTTGGTCACTCCAGTAGATTTGTGCTGATCTGTGCACACCCTTTTGCCCTGTTCTCATTGTGAAACAATGGCTTTTATGATGTGACCAACCAGGCTTGGGATACATTCTGCAACGACTGAACAAAATACAGCCATTGGCCTAAATACGAACTGAACCTTTGACATTGACCCTTTTAGTATTTTAACTAATGTGGAAACTGCTAGAAGCTTGAACTTTGAATTCTCCTGAACCACATGATATGGCAGATAACACTATTTATATATCATTTTGATTAAAATGCCCCGTTTGTGAAATAAAATATAAGAAAAGAGCTTACTGTTAAATCAGTATTGGTGGCTTACTATCTTTTGAGATTAATACATTGTTTAATAATACTGATAATAGTTTTAGCATGGCTGACATTGTTGAGTGTTTCTTATGGGCCAGTTTTATGGGCTGAATTATGTCTCCCACCCTCATCTCTGTCATATGTTGAAGTCCTAATGCTTAGTTCCCGGCATGTCATTGTGTTTGAGATCGTCTTTAAAGAGGCGTTAAAGTTAAGTCTTTGAGGTGAGCCCTAATACACTATGACTGGTAAGAAATCATATTGTAAGAAGAGGAAATTGGGACACAGACCTAGAGGGGAGACCAGGTGATGACACAGAGGAAGACGACTGTCTACAAGTCAAGAAGAGACACCTCAAAGAAACCAACCCTGCCAAAACCTTGATTTTTGAACTTCTAGCCTGTAGAACTGTGAGAAAAAAAATCAATTTGTGTTATTTACGCCACCCAGTCTATGGAATTTTATTGTGGCAGCTTTAGCAAACTTAATACAGACAGGCATTGTGCTAAGTGTTTTACATTCACTTTCTTTGTTACTTTTCATAATAATGTATATAATACACCTATGACTATTCCTACTTTTGCAAATGAAGGATCTTTGGATATTATAGCTTTTCAAGTGGAAGTGAGTGGGGAAAGACAGGGCAAGAATCATTGCAATTGAATTCTGGCATTCAAAGACTCTATAGTCATATTGCCTCCCTTCTGCCATATCTCAGGTGATAGAGGCAATAAAACTACCAACTTCAGGGATGTGCTGTTACTGCTCTAATTTGGTTGCTCTCATTTGATACCTGAGGAATTTGAGGCTTAAGAGTGTCTTGTCTAAAAATACTCTACCATCATGTGATTGAGTCAGAATTCTGTGTCAGATGTGTCTAACCCCATGGTTGTAAATCAACCATCTGACTATCCTACTTTTATTTCCTTTTGCCTGGAGGAAAGGAATCATCTTTTAATTTATTTTTGAATCTTTAGAACCTGGGATAGTGCTTGAACAAAATTGAAATTAATGGAAGATGATCTTTGTTCTTACTTTGAAGAACAGCATTCAAATGCAACTTCAAATGAAGCATTTGAAATTTTAATAATTATTCATTATTACTTACATGTGTGACCCAAAAAAGTTAATAAAAAACTAAGGAGAAGAAAAAGATCCAAAAGGAAATCACAAACAGCATAGTCACTTCATTCTGATAAAAACAATAGTTTATGATACTGACCAACTATATTTATTTATTTTTATCTGTGCTGGGTCTTCTTTACTAAGTGCAGGCTTTCTCTAGTTGTGGTGAGTGGGGACTACTCTGTAGTTCCGGTGTGCAGGCTTCTCATTGCAGTGGATTCTCTTGTTGCAGAGCACAGACTCTAGAGCATGTGGGCTCAGTAGTTGTGGTTCCTGGGCTCCAGAGCACAGGTTCAGTAGCTGCGGAACATAGGCTTATTTGCTCTGTGGCATGTGGGATCCTCCTGGACTAGGGGTCAAACCGTGTCTCCTGAATTGGCAGGCAGATTCCCTACCCCTGAGCCACCAGGGAAGCCTCTATTTCATATTTTAGTCATATTCTCAAAAGGATCCACAAAAAGGCAGTAATATTTTATTTTAGCCTAATTAGTAGAGGTTTTATGAAAATGATGGAATGAAATAAGAGTAAGAAAGCAACTGGAAAAAAGTTTTAATTTAACTGAAGAAATGTAATGAGGGAAAAATTAAAATAACTTAAAAGCAATTCTATTTGATTATTAAATGACTAATTTCAATTCAGCACATTTACACAGCATATCTGTAAAAGTAAAATATTTTAAAAGCATTGTTGTATTTTTAAGCCTATAATCATAAATAGCAACAACAAAAATTCATGGAAATTCCCAGCAGAAGAAGAGAAATATAAATATGGATGGAACATTTTGTTGTGGTTCAGTTGCCCAGTTGTGTCTGACTCTTTGCGATCCCATGGATTGCAACATGCCAGGCCTCCTTGTCTCTCACCATCTCCCGAAATTTGCCCAAGTTAATATCCATTGCATTGGTGCTGCCATTCAGCCATCTCATCCTCTGATGCTCCCTTCCGCTTCTGCCCTCAATCTTTTTCAGCATCATGGAGTTTTCCAATGAGTTGGCTCTTAGCATCAGATGACCAAAATACTGGAGCTTCATCTTTAGCATCAGTCCTTCCGAGTATTCCAAGGAAACATTTAGTTACCTGGAATTTGCATTTCTGTTAAATTTCACTCTTCAGAACCTGCCCGAAAACCACAAAGTTTGCAAATAAAAGCCTTATGCTTCAAAAAGAGACTTCAAAAAGAGAGTCCATGTGTTAAAATCCCTGTGCCCATAAAACAAGTACACCAGGTCTTTGGTGAGAGCATATTTCCTCCTAACACCTAAAACAGAACTGTTTATTTGCTCTCCCTAGCTCACTACTTGTTAGAAGAAGCATATTAAAAAGGAATGCTTGTGGTATTTCTAAACACAAATACATTGTTAGCAAGAAACAGGATTTCAACATAGGAAGAGCTTTTTAAAAAAAGTAATAAAAAAAGAATCATGTAATGTCAAACATTAGAAAGACAGCAGTATAGAGAGTATGACCTTTTTTTGACAGAGTCCTGCATGCAAAAATCTCCATTTGTTGTCTATTGATTAGCTCTATATACCTAGGCAAACTTTTTAAATTCTCTCTGTCTGTGTTATCATATGTAAGGTGAAAATACTGTAATCTAACTTGT
The DNA here is from genome assembly GCF_000754665.1 of Bison bison bison. Taxonomy (NCBI): domain Eukaryota; kingdom Metazoa; phylum Chordata; class Mammalia; order Artiodactyla; family Bovidae; genus Bison; species Bison bison. The sequence goes on along the minus strand of NW_011492846.1, from coordinate 750,712 downwards.
GGATTGTAGGGATTAAGTGAAATGACTTGTGCAAAATGCTTGGTTAAATTTTGTTTCATTCGGAGGCCCAAATGCACATCTTTATGTACATTGATCATAACTCAGCATATCCTACAGTAGTTCATGCTCATAATAATGACTAATGCTGGATTGTTATACAAATATTAAAGCTATGTACAATGTATTGCATACTTAAGAATGTATGCCAATATGTAATTCATGCTAGAAAAACACATCAAAATGATTATTATTTAAGTCATTGCTGGAATGATCTATATGTTCGGGTTTTCTCTTTGGCACCTGTCACTAGCCTCTGGGGACTTGTATCCACACTGTCCTCGTATGAGGTCAGGAGCAGGTCGTGACTGTACATGAACCTCATATTTGCCATATCTGGGCTAAAGCAATAATGAGAACAGATTAGCATTGTGCCCACATCACATCTGCAGATAATGGTGATATTGTTAGTCACCAAAGTTGTCAGTCCAGGAGGAGGAGAAATAGTATAATTTTAGAATAGAAAGAATCTTATTGGCATCACTTAGTATTATTCTGAACATTTTTATGTTCATGACTGATCAATAAATGCAAAAGGACATGGTAATTAAGTATATTTTCTTTAGAAAAACAAAAAATATTTAATTTACCATGTTTAATTTATGATTGTTCAAGAAATATAGAAAGAATGTTCCTTCTCTTATAACTCTGGAGACCAAATTAGAGCAAAAAAGGAATTCAGTACTTACAAGGTCAATACTAGTTGATCCATTTCCAAAGAAGTTTTTAACATTAGTGTACAGGAAAAAAGTTTCAGTATTTCATTGAGCAAAAATATACAAACTGCTCTCTTGGGAGCTGATCATCCTTGACTAAAAAAAAGTCAAGGGTAGAATGATTTGTACTCAGCTTTCCTACTAATGCAAGGCCTTGAGATAATGGGACACGACAGAAATATCACCAGTAGGAGTGCCTTTCTTGAGGCCCACAAGCTGGTGTACTTTATTACATAGGGCAGGCTTCTGCCTCTTGCTGGAAATGTCATGGAGTAGGTGGTCAGGATATTTGACTCACTCTCTGCTAAAAGTGTCATGATGGGTGGTGAGAATTAAACAATGTCAGTGCTAGTTTTTTACATTTCTAAAAACATTCTCAATATCAATGCAGAAGAAGAAAGCTTCAGTATTTCATTGAGCACAAAATAATGTATATACTGTTTTTTCATGGATTTGATCATCCTTGACTAGAGGAAAATTTTCTAGGGAAAAAATTGTTTATTTACTCTAGGAGTCTCTTGTTACCAACAGTTGGGAAGACAGTGTGAAGCTGAGCAGATACAGGGTCAATTAATCATTGGCCACAATTCCTTCAGACCATTCAAGTTCATTGCCCTACCATGTCTTGAACAAGTAAGTAGGAATAACAGCCTCTCCGATTTCTCTGCAATTACCTATCCATATGGGTTTATAATAAATCACATTCTTTATAGTTAGCATTTGTGAATTAGATTTCTGATGAGGCTGCCAGAAGAGAAGAAACCTGAAAATTTAAACCAAATAACAAAGGTATGTTATCGTTCATATATCTTTGTTCATAATACCTGAATTCAGTATGATCTTGTGTCTGGAATTATCCTGGGATGTAGTAAGCTTCACTGAGTTATTAATGCTGACCTGATGTTGATACCTCCCATATCTATCTTTGGGAGTATTCGTTCAATCCGCATTTGTTTAACACATGCTTTATGCCAAGCCCTAATTTGGATGTAGTATAGAAATTTTAAAAAAAGAAAAAAAAAAACACAAGGAGATAATGGTTTGTTGAGGCAGAGAGACAGACATATAAGAAAACAATTATAATAAAATAATTATTTAGTTAGTAGCTAAATTCAGAATTCTTAGGAAATTCAGAGTAAATGGGATGTTGGGCAAGTTTCCACTGGAGAGGTAATGCAATTGCTGGATCTTGAATATAAGGAATTTGTCAAAAAACGGAGGAAATTTGTCAGCCAGAAAAGGTGAGCTCCAATTATGTTAAAGAGCTTGGGACACTCAATGAAGAGAAAATAAGACAGAGGTCAGTGTACACTGGAAGCAAGATCTGTGGTTTGGGAGTGTAATGTTATTGATGAGTATCAGAGACAGGACAGGGAGAGTCAAAACATCTCTTGAAGGTTCTGAATTCCATGGCGAGGATTTGGGACTTTATTTTACTGGCAGCAAGGAAGCCATGGAAGTTCTGAAGCAGTGGAATGCTGTGATTAAACCTGTTCTTCAGAAAACAACCCTCAAGTTTATAGAAGAGTAGGCTGGAGGTGAGGAGGAGCCTGAACAAGAAACATGGCGTAGGAGACTATCACAGTATCCCCGCGGGAGTTGATGGAAATCTGGTAATAGGCTGCTTAGAATACTGAATTGGCAGGACCTGGTAACTGAGGAAGAAAAAGGTATATTCTTACATTGATTCAGTGATTATTTGTAGAACTCCTGTTCTGTGCCAGACATTGTTGTAAACAAAATCTCTGCTCTTACATGTTTGCATTCTATTGAGAGAGACAAAAATAAGTCCTCTAGTGTATATCATCACATCATATCATGTGGTACCTAAATGCTATGAAGAAAAATGCAGCATGTTGTGGAAATGGTGTTATGTGACTTGTGAGCTTGAAACTTCTGCTTTTGTCTTATGGAATGCACCCAGAGATGGCCTTGTAAGGAAGCCAGGCCAGCAGATGTGAGGATCAGAGAAAGAGAACACCCTGGGCATTCCAGCCAATAGCCAGCATCATCTGCCAGAGTGAGGAACATTGCCACTGAGTTTTCTGCTGAAAGCAGCTTCATGAGTGAGTTCAGAAGAAATCAGCAGAGGAACTGCCCAGCCAACCCACAGAGTCATAATAAATCATAGATCTTTGTTGCTTTCAGCTGCTAAGTTTTGGGGAGTTTTATTACTCGGGAATAGATAACAGAAACAATGAAGAAGAGAGATACTATTCAAGAATGATTTCTGGGTCGCTGACATAGTGATAGGCTAGCCAAGTAGGGCAGTTAGCTAAGAGAGGCTTAACTTGAAGAAAAGGAAATTCAGAATTGCCCCAGGAAGGAAAGTTTCTGGCTATTTCAGATGGGGACAAAGTTTAATTAGTATTCTTTGGTATTGAAAGGACTAATTTGATGAGATCATAGTTTCTCCTTTAACAACTTGGAAAAAGTAAATGTTGAAAAGCTATCACATTTCAACCAAGATGCATTGGTTTGAATGCATCTTTAATTAAAGAATAATCACGAATCAATCATTAAAGTAATAAGTAATCAATATGCAGTTATAACTGTTCATCAGAACTTCTCCTGTTTTGTTTTGTGTTGTTTATTTAAATAGGAGAGGAATAGAGACAGTGAAGAGAGCAATAGGGCTTCAGAAATGGGTGAAAATGAGTAAGGAGGCTAATACCAAGAGGAAAAAAGATGGGAACAGTGGGGCCTGGGGAAAGGACCAAGTTTACCTTTGTTAACTTTTATGCAGTTGTATAAAAGGCAACTGGCTGCAGAACAGTCTTTTGCCATATAGTCTGCTTTGGTATGATTGATGAAGAATTTTTAAAAAATGGGCTGAATTCTCAAAGAATAGTTTTCGTTCTTCAAACTGCATTAATCTTAGAGTTACTGTCACGTGTGTTGTAAAGTGAGAGGAACCTGTGTGTTTTACAGTATACCATGGGTCATAGATGGATGAAAAAAAGTCTTTTCCAAATCCTTAATATTTTTTCTCAGAAATTTAACATAGTACATTAATATTAATTGTAACATAGTTGTAGTCGTTCATTTTAAATGCTAATAAGGGTATTTCACCCATTTATTAGTCACAGAAGTCACAGAAATAACTTGTTATGCATGTTTCCTGAATCAAGGAGATTGAGTAAAGAGAGGATTATTTGATTATTTGATGGATGTTATATCTGGGGAGGCCTTACAAATAGCTGTGAAAAAAAAAGAAGCAAAAAGCAAAGAAGAAAAGGAAAGATATAAACATCTGAATGCAGAGTTCCAAAGAACAGCAAGAAGAGATAAGAAAGCCTTCTTCAGTGATCAATGCAAAGAAATAGAGGAAAACAACAGAATGGGAAAGACTAGGGATCTCTTCAAGGAAATCAGAGGTACCAAAGGAACATTTCATGCAAAGATTGGCTCTATAAAGGACAGAAATGGTATGGACCTAACAGAAGCAGAAGATATTAAGAAGAGATGGCAAGAATACACAGAAGAACTGTACAAAAAAGATCTTCACGATACAGATAATCACGATGGTGTGATCACTGACCTCGAGCCAGACATCCTGGAATGTGAAGACAAGTGGGCCTTAGAAAGCATCACTACAAACAAAGCTAGTGGAGTGATGGAATTCCAGTTGAGCTATTCCAAATCCTGAAAGATGATGCTGTGAAAGTGCTGCACTCAATATGCCAGCAAATTTGAAAAACTCAGCAGTGACCACAGGACTGGAAAAGGTCAGTTTTCATTCCAATCCCAAAGAAAGGCAATGCCAAAGAATGCCCAGACTACCACACAGTTGCACTCATCTCACATGCTAGTAAAGTCATGCTCAAAATTCTCCAAGCCAGGCTTCAGCAATATGTGAACTGTGAACTTCCTGGTGTTCAAGCTGGTTTTAGAAAAGGCAGAGGAACCAGAGATCAAATTGCCAACATCTGCTGGATCATGGAAAAAGCAAGAGAGTTCCAGAAAAACATCTATTTCTGCTTTATTGACTATGCCAAAGCCTTTAACTGTGTGGATCACAATAAACTGTGGAAAATTCTGACAGAGATGGGAATACCAGACCACCTGATCTGCCTCTTGAGAAATTTGTATGCAGGTCAGGAAGCAACAGTTAGAACTGGACATGGAACAACAGACTGGTTCCAAATAGGAAAAGGAGTTCGTCAGGGCTGTATATTGTTACCCTGTTTATTTAACTTATATGCAGAGTACATCATGAGAAACACTGGACTGGAAGAAACACAAGCTGGAATCAAGATTGCCGGGAGAAATATCAATCACCTCAGATATGCAGATGACACCACCCTTATGGCAGAAAGTGAAGAGGAACTCAAAAGCCTCTTGATGAAAGTGAAAGTGGGGAGTGAAAAAGTTGGCTTAAAGCTCAACATTCAGAAAACGAAGATCATGGCATCCGGTCCCACCACCTCATGGGAAATAGATGGGGCAACAGTGGAAACAGTGTCAGACTTTATTTTTCTGGGCTCCAGAATCACTGCAGATGGTGACTGCAGCCATGAAATTAAAAGATGCTTACTCCTTGGAAGGAAAGTTATGACAACCTAGATAGCATATTCAAAAGCAGAGACATTACTTTGCTAATAAAGGTTCGTCTAGTCAAGGCTATGGTTTTTCCTGTGGTCATGTATGGATGTGAGAGTTGGACTGGAAGAAGGCTGAGCGCTGAAGAATTGATGCTTTTGAACTGTGGTGTTGGAGAAGACTCTTGAGAGTCCCTTGGACTGCAAGCAGATCCAACCAGTCCGTTCTGAAGGAGATCAGCCCTGGGATTTCTTTGGAAGGAATGATGCTAAAGCTGAAACTCCAGTACTTTGGCCACCTCATGCGAAGAGTTGACTCATTGGAAAAGACTCTGATGCTGGGAGGGATTGGGGGCAGGAGGAGAAGGGGACGACAGAGGATGAGATGGCTGGATGGCATCACTGACTCGATGGACGTGAGTCTCAGTGAACTCCGGGAGTTGGTGATGCACAGGGAGGCCTGGCGTGCTGCGATTCATGGGGTCGCAAATAGTCGGACACGACTGAGCAACTGAACTGACCTGAACTGAATACTTCTATTATGCATACGACACTTGAACTTCAAGGAGAGAAACAAGTAATCTTGGCTTATCCATCCATACTCATCTTTATATGCTTGACATTGCCTAGAATCACATACATAGAATGAATTGGCTTAAGTCACACATTTTGTTAGCTCATAGTGCTTATAATAGTTGTAATTGTTATATTAAATGTGAAGATTGCTGTTTTGTGCCTAAGTCCCCGGTGGACTGAGAGTTTCATTAGGGCACAAGTAGTGTTTGTCTGGCTCAATAATTTTTCCCATGATGAACGCAGCGCTGGAATATGGTTACTGCCCAGTAATTGAATGCAAGACAAAACAAAGAAACACAGCTTTAGTGTATCGTCCATTTCAGAGAAGAAAAGGCCCAGAAGGTGCCTCTCTCTCCACAGTTGGAAAACTTCATCCTACAGCCCTTCCTTCATAGTGACAGTGTTGATTATGAGTTCTAGAAAAGTTTGAGGATTTGACCACTGTTCCTGGCCTTTCTAGGGTATAAAATAGGGTGGCCTGATAAAATAAATTTCAGGAAAACAATAAATAAGTATATTAAAATATAGTTGTGTTCCATTTTAATTTTTTAAATGATATTTATATGAAATTCAGATTTCACTGACTGTCCTATATTTTCATTTGCTAAAGCTGGCAACCCTAGTGTAAAGCTATTTTCTGTATAGTACTAGGAAGGCTTTGTCTGTCCCAAAAGGTTATCTCAGGGCTTTGTTCCTGATTAGGAGTTCTACTCCCTCCACATAGTTATGTGCAGTGCAAAATCATGGAGATAGATAAGTTGACCCTCACAGCCTCCAGTTACCTTCCTACATAACTCCTTTCTTGGAAAAATTAGGAAGCAACCTTACTTGCATGTTATATCCTTCTTGAGCATATTTAGTCTCATAAAATACTACCTCAGAAAGTCATTCCTACTAAAATGTAAATAACTGATAAGGTTAATGTGTTATTTCTGTTGGGGCATTTATACTGTAAATAAGTACCATCAAAATAGTTAATAAAATAATTTTGAATTGAGGAATTTTATAATTCCTTTGTTATAGAATGTGGTTTTAGAGGTAAAAATTGTTTTGTTCTCTTGAAATTAGGTCTTTGGTATTTGACGATTACAGCTTCTCAGGCACACTCATGTAAATAAGGGTTTCAGGATCCAGAATCCTAGGGGATTGTTAGGGGAAAGGAGTTAACTCTAAATTATTCAAAGCTCTTCAGTCCATGACCACAGAGGAAAAACAGACTAACTTAAAAATAAACACTTTTATGGAGTGACTTCTTCTTGTTAGTGTTCCTTCTCCTAAGTGTTCTCACATGTCATTCTTGGAAAAAGTCCTGTGAAGTGGACCGTATTATGTTCAGGTTTTAGATGAAGCAACTGAAGTTCAGAGAGGTTAAGTGTCTTGCCCCAAGCCAGGGAGATGGTAAATGGCAGAGCTGTGATTCAAACTTAGGGTTTTTTGACTTGAGGCTAGTGATCTTTCTGTCACACCATGGTGATCACTCATTCCCCACAGCCCTTTTTGGGGAAGCTCCAGGATCCCCCTAAAGCTGTTTAGAGTGTGGGTCTAGGATGTGGTTGTTGGGTACTAAATGCTCTGTGGTTAAATGACTTCTGATTGCAAAGTCTGGGGAAAAGTAATAATGCCAGATTACTTGTGTCAGAGATAGGAAAATGATTCAGACTCATACGCTGTTGGGCAACTAAATTTGGTTGCAGGCATTTCTTTTCAAGAAGTTGGAATGATCTTTATCCATGAGCAAAGCCACGGTGGAGGGTAAAGGGATCATGACACCACCATAGAGATTCATTTCCAAGGCTATTGGGCAGTTAAAGGAGAAGTGAAGCAAAATTGTGATGAAATGGAGCTTCGTCTTTGGTGACCTATTACTGACACTTTAAGGCAACTTCTTCTTCCTTAGTCTTATAGTGCCTGGATAACAGTTTAGAAAGACTCTGAAAGGTTGCTCTACTGTTGTGTTAGCTCAATATAGAACCTCTCCTTGGGATATGAGAACGTTAACTTGGAATATAATGAAAAAGGAATAAAGATTGAATTCTAAATGTTAGCATCCTAGTAGATGAACCAGAAGGTTCTTTTGTGATGGGAATCTACTGGAACCATGCTTTGCAGACAGTACCAGAGAAGAGTGATATAAATTAGGTACTTCGGTTGGTTGATATTATTCTATTATTGTTAAAGGCAGGACTTAAAGGCCATGACTTAAAGGTTTTAGAAATATGATGAAAATGAACAGCAAATTAAAAAATATGGACTTAAATGCTATCGACAGTTGATAAATATTGAGATCAGTATTTGGTCTGCAGGAAAGAAAAATAAGATGTAATTTCCCATCTATGGTAGGAATTTGGAGATTTGGCTTGGTCTCCTTTATCTTTATGGAAAATAAAAAGTGAAATAAAGATGAAAATGAATAGAATTTGGTGTAGAAAGAATTGATGGTGCATTTAAATTTTGAATTCCTTGATAGAAAGTTGTCTGAGGATACTGGAATTTGTTATTTAGACATCATTTATGCTAGGAACTGGTATGCTACAGTAGAAACAGCCTATTAGTGGAATCAGAAAGACCCAACTCTTGTTCTGACTATATGTCAATTATTTAATCTTTTTGAACCTCAATTTCCTCCTCTGTAAAATAAGAACTGTAATACATAATTGAATTATTCTAAGAACGAAATGAGATACTAGGTGTTTATAAAACACCCACTGCTGCTGCTAAGTCGCTTCAGTCGTGTCCGACTCTGTGCGACCCCAGAGATGGCAGCTCCCCTGTCCCTGGGATTCTCCAGGCAAGAACACTGGAGTGGGTTGCCATTTCCTTCTCCAATGCATGAAAGTGAAAAGTGAAAACGAAGTCGCTCAGTTGTGTCCGACTCCTAGTGACCCCATGGACTGCAGCCTATCAGGCTCCTCTGTCCATGGGATTTTCCAACACCTAGTAAATGTATATTTAGGACTTCATTGATATTCTTATGCATCACTTTCACTTTTTTAAGTAATTTGTAAATAATTTTGCCTATAGTTCTTAGATCAAAGCAATGCCTTCTAGAAGTGAAAAAACAGTAAAAAGCCTTGGAAATTAAGAAAAATGTTCATATAGAGTTAAAAAGATATAACTATGCTTACAGTTGGAAAAGACTGTTTAACCTCAATTTGGTCAACTGCTTTCACATTGAATTAGGAAATAAGCATATTGATAGGCATATTCTTCTAATGTATTTAAAGGAAATAAATTACATGGATTTTAAGTCAGTAACCAAGCTGCTTATAACCAAAGCTGTTTATCTTCCCAAATTTGAACTCCTTACATAAATTTTAATTCTTCAAGGTCAGCAAATATATATAATTATGTATATTTAATACTGTTTTGATCTTCCCCACTTGATGGACATCAGTTTGAGCAAGCTCTGGGAGTTGGTGATGGACAGAGAAGCCTGGCGTGCTGCAGTCCATGGGGTCATAGAGTCAGACACGATTGAACAACTGAACTGACTGACTGACTCAGCTGCCCAGGTGGTGCTAGTGGTAAAGAAACCTCCTGCCAATGTAGGCGACTTAAGAGATGTGGGTTCCATCCCTGGGTCAAGAAGATCCACTGGAGGAGGGCATGGCAACCCACTCCAGTATTCTTGCCTGGAGAATCCCCATGGACAGAAGAGGCTGGCAGGCTATGGTACATAGGGTCGCAAAGGGTCAGACATGACTGAAGTGGCTGAGCACTCACACATACTAATATACAAAAGTCTGGGTATCTTTCTAGTAGATAGTCAGCTGGTGTATAAAGTAAATACACGTCATTAAGCATGCTCTTTTTGGCAGCCGATTCATGAAGTATTAATAGCAATAATAATAACCTGTTTCCTGAATAGAAGAAACCTTTTTGGAACTGAAAACTTTGCCAGGGTTTTAATACTTAGTTGTTGTTGTTGTTCAGTCTCTAAGTCGTGTCTGACTCTTTGCAACCCCATGGACTGCAGCATGCCAGACTTCCTGGTCCATCACCACTCTTGGAGCTTGCTCAAACTCATGTCCATTGAGTTGGTGATGCCATCCAACCATCTGTTGCCCCCTTCTCCTCTTGCCCTCAGGCTTTCCCAGCATCAAGGTCTTTTCCAGTGAATAGGCTCTTCACATCAGGTGGTCAAAGTATTAGAGCTTTAGCTTCAGCACCAGTCTTTCCAATGAATATTCAGGGCTGATTTCCTTTAACGTTGATTGGTTTGATCTCCTTGCTGTCCAAGGGACTCTCAAGAGTCTTCTCCAGTAACACACTCCGAAAGCATCAATTGTTTGGCACTCAGCCTTACTTATGGTCCAACTCTCACATCCTTATGTGACTATTGGAAAAACCATAGCTTTGACTCTATGGACCTTTGTTGGCAAAGTGATGTTTCTGCTTTTTAATAGACTGTCTGCTGCTTGCTGCTGCTTAGTCGCTTCAGTCGTGTCCGACTCTGTGCGACCCCATAGACGGCAGCCCACCAGGCTCCCCCGTCCCTGGGATTCTCCAGGCAAGAACACTGGAGTGGGTTGCCATTTCCTTCTCCAAATAGACTGTATAGATTAGTTATAACTGTTCTTCCAAGGAGCAAGCGACTTTTAATTTTGTGGCTGTAGTCACTATCTGCATTGATTTTGGAGTCCAAGAAAATGAAATCTGATACTGTTTTCACTTTTTCCCCATCTCTTTGCAATGAAGTGATAGGACCAGATGCCATGATCTTTGTTTTTTGAATGTTGAGTTTTAAGCCAGCTTTTTCACTCTCCTCTTTCACCTTCATCAAGAGGCTCTTTAGTTCTTCTTCACCTTCTGCCCATTAAAGTGGCATCATCTGCATATCTGAGGTTGTTAATATTTCTCCCAGCAGTCTTGATTCCAACTTGTGAGTCACCCACCCAGCATTTTGCATGATGTACTCTGCATAGAAGTTAAATAAGCAGGGTAACAATATACAGCCTTGATGTACTCCTTTCCCAATTTGAAACCAGTCTGTTGTTCCATGTCTGGTTCTAACTGTTGCTTCTTGTCTTGCATACAGGTTTCTCAGGAGTCAGGTGAGGTGGTCTGGTATTCCCATCTCATTAAGGAATATTCTACAGTTTATTGTGATTCACACAGTCAAAGGCTTTAGTGTAGTCAATGAAGTAGAATTATATGCTTTTTTGGATTTCTCTTGCTTTTTCTATGATCCAGGATATGTTGGCAATTTGATCTCTGGTTCCTCTGCCTTTTCAAAACTCAGCTTGAGCATCTGGAAATTCTCTGTTCACATACTGTTGAAGCCTGAACATTACCTTGCTAGCATGTGAAATGACTACAATTGTGAGATAGTTTGAACAGTCTTTGGTATTGCCTTTCTTTGATACTGGAATGAAAACTGACCTTTTCCAGTCCTGTGGCCACTGCTGTTTTCCAAATTTGCTGGCATAAGGAGTGCAGCACTTAACAGCATCATCTTTTAGGATTTGAAATAGCTCAGTTAGAATTCCATCACCTCCACTAGCTTTTCTCATAGTAATGCTTCATAAGGCCTACTTGGCTTCACACTCCAGGATGTCTGGCTCTAGGTGAGTGACCACACCATTGTGGTTATCTTGGTCATTAAGAGACTTAAAATTTTATAAATGCTAGTAAGTTGAATGTATCAGGAGGAAGGGGCTCCATTTGCTAATCTCGACTAAGAGTAGATGGCAAAATATTACAATTAGTGAATTATGCAGTGAAATATTAGGAACCAGTGAACTTGAGCTATCTTCATAGGTAGTTTCTAACTCTTTAAATCTTCTGTTTTGGAAGGAGAAGCAAATAAGCTGGATAAGAGCATGATAGAAATTGAAGGCACAATTATGTAACAATTTTAGGCTATTTTGAGAACTTTGCTTTTTACTCATGATCTGACATGTTTAAAAGTTTTTGGCCTCTGTGTTGGGAATAGATTATAGGGAATAAGAACTGAAGGAGAAAATATAGTCAAGGGGCTCTTCTAATAATCAGGTGAGCAATAATGGATCCTTAGACTCAAGTGAGCACTGATGGATCCTTAGACTAGGGTGATATCATTTGAGGCTGTAACAGATCCCAAATTTATTTTGAAGAAAGATCCAGGATTAATGGATTAAATGGGAGATAGTAAAAGAGGAATTAAGCATAACTACAGATTTCTATTTTGATTAACTCAACAAAATATTGCTGGTGAAATGGGAAAGTCTGTGGAGGAGCAGAGTTTTGAAGGATGGATTTGAGGAATGAGGAGTTCGGTTTTAATTATGCTAAGTTTGAGGTGGTTATTAAAATATCAACTGGGAAGTCAAGAGGCAGATGGATAAATAAATCTGAGGTTCAAGAACTTGAGAACAGGATATAAAATTGTCAGTGAAATAAGCCATGAAACTGAATGAAATCACCCAAAGAATGGGAGAAGTTGTTAGGGACTGGGTCTTCTTGTCCTCTCACATTTAAAAGCTGAGATTAGGTGGGGCCCCCAAAGGAGGTTGGAAAGAAGTAGCCAGTAAGTAAAGAGAAGACTCAAAGATTGACAACCTAGAAGCCATGTGAAAAAAGGCATTTTAAAAACCAGGGAGAGATTAGTGTCAAATCTTACTGATTGGAGGGAATGAAGACTATGGATTATTCTGTTAGGCAATGTGGAAATCTTTGTTTGCCTCATTAAATTGTTTCAGTGTGGGGGGTAGAGACAAACAGGCTTGTCCTTAACCTTTGCAGGGTCTGCAACAAAACTCCAGTTTGAAACTCATGCTCCATATATCTACATTTTAATCAAGATAGTGAATACTTGGTCTCTTGTGACTGCTAGACAAAAAGCAAAAGAAAAAGGCCAAGAAAATAGCAGGAACATTGACCCCGATAGAGTCTAGCCACCTAATCAATGCCAGCAACCACCCCACATACTCAAGCTTGGCAAATGAAGAGAATGACCAATCTTCCATCTTCCCATCATCACACTGGGAAACATCCAGGGGCCTGGCAATTTCTGGAACATGCTGTGTAGGCTTATAGTCTTCCTTTCCTTAGAGTGCAAGCATTGAGAATAGCCTTGTCAGTGGATTAATACGTAGATTGCTTAACTTTGAGGGTGTCAGGTGGCACATGAATCTTCTGGGAAGAGAGCTGCCTTGAGAGTCATAAAATGGAGGAAGCCATGAGTTTTGTGGGGGGTAGGGTCCAAACTGGGGTGCAGCCCCTCATGTTGAGACAAAGGGAATCCCCATTCTCAGATACTTTGTTGTCTAGATTGAGCTTCTAGTCATTTGGGGGCAATCCTGATCTTGTACTATGAGATTTTCTGTTACTTGCAGTTGAATATATTCCAACTGATTTATAGGCATTCAATAAATATGTATTCAATGACCCTCTGATTAAGAAAGCATTGCTGCTGCTGCTGCTAAGTCGCTTCAGTCGTGTCCGACTCTGTGCGACCCCATAGACGGCAGCCCACCAGGCTCCCCCGTCCCTGGGATTCTCCAGGCAAGAACACTGGAGTGGGTTGCCATTTCCTTCTCCAATGCATGAAAGTGAAAAGTGAAAGTGAAGTCACTCAGTCGTATCTGACTCTTAGCGACCCCATGGACTGCAGCCCACCAGGCTCCTCCATCCATGGGATTTTCCAGGCAAGAGTACTGGAGTGGGGTCCCATTGCCTTCTCCGTAAGAAAGCATTACGATGGTGTAATATTACAGCCATTAATAACAGTGAACTAGAACTCTAAAAATGATGAGTTTGTTATGATTTCATTTATATATGTGTATATGTTTGTATATACATATACATATATTTAGTATGTGTCTAGAATGTCTGCATATGTACAAAGAGCAATATACATAAGCGTATATATTTTTATTCCTTTTCACCTAGCATAGTACTTGCTCCTAGAAAGCACTGAATGTTTATTGAATGACTGAACACTAACATTATAGATCAGAGTATTAATCTAAGAAGCAGAGTAGGTTTAGGTCCTCATATTAGCCACGGAATTCACTGCAAATTTAACTTTTCCAGCCTGGAGAAGACACCTTTCCCTTTAAGGCCCCAAATATTTATTCTAAGACTACTTTCCAAATTCCTGCCTCAAACCCTCCTCTTCTTTTGCATTCTTTCTACCAGCATTCAATAAGTGCTTTAAGGAATACATGTTTCTCAAATTCACTGAGATTTGTGCTTGCCAGGACCATTTCCAGTGATGGCTCTGGACTCTTTTGCTCAATGCATCTTGCTGCCACCTAATAGCCCCTCTGTGCTGCTATGGCTCCTCATTCTCAAGAGTTTAATTCTTAACTCCCAAACTAACATTGTCCTGTGGTTTTAACATAGCTTTCATTAAAGCTTAAGGACACCCAAGGTGTTACAATGCAGACAAGAACTTAACACTGACTCAGTAGTCTCTGCAGACTCTAGGACAGGCTTCTTCAGAAGTGCCCCCTCCTGGTTGTGCTTCTCCTGACGTCCTGTGGGTTGATAGGGGACAGCTTATCTTCCCTCAAAGGGACAGTGTCCTTTAGATTTCCTCTTCTTTCCTTTCTTATCCATCAGAGCTCCAAACTTTTCTGCCTTTAGTCTAATCCAGAGGAAGGAAAATATCAACACGAAAAGACAGACAAACATCTTGAACCATCAGTTCCATAATTTTCATTGCCACTAAGCCTCAAATGAAGACTTCCTTTTATATTGTGGCACAGATAGTTTAAAGATTCAGTCTGAAATATCTGTGTTTAGATACTCCATTACTGATTGGCTTTCCTGATAGAAAAATTCTACCTCTCCATTCCTGTACTTTGTTCATTGAACAAATGTTTATTGAGTATATACTATGTGCCAGACACTCTACCAACAAGTATTTGGTATACATTAGTAAATAACATATATCACCTGTACTCACAAAATTACATTCTTACAAATAAAAGACTCAATATGGTAATACCTTCTAGATATTTCAGAGAGTTGGCCCCATGAGCCAAGTCCAGTGTTTCTACTTTAAAATGCAGAAAATACATATCATTCTCTTAATAGCAATTTCCCAGCTCACCTGCTTGGTACAAATGCTATCTTTAGCTATAGAAAATGCTGTTGTTTTTTAGTTGCTTAGTCATGTGAAACTGCCTTGTTGCATAAATATGGAAGAATGCTTTTGGTGTAAATCTCTAAACTGAGTCAGTAATAAATAATTTAACCTAAGTGAAGTATTTTTCCAATCCAGGGTCCAAGGACAGAATGCATCAGAACCACATAGGAGCTTACATACACAGAATATACATACAAACAAAATACATACACTACATATATACCACATGCACACATCATACACACAGACTGCTGCCCTCCCTTCCCCCCCCACACACAACACCACACACATGACCATCCCTCCCCACCCCATCCTCAAACAAGACAGGGCCATATTGCTGAAGTTTCAAAAGTGAGTATTAGGCATGGAGATAGGAGAATGGAAACAAGGCCTTTTGTATATTCAAAAAATGACTGAACATCTTAATTGCTTACCAGATTTGGATACTAATCCAATAGAAAGATCGGTTAATTTGGAAATCTGGAGAACTTGGCTAGAGGAATGGTGACCATATTCTCTGTAATAATTTTATGTAAGTTGCATTATTTCTGTACTTCCTAGAATGTACTCTTTTTTTATTTTATTTTATTTTTTAAATTTAATTTTATTTTTAAACTTTACATAATTGTATTAGTTTTGCCAAATATCAAAATGAATCCACCACAGGTATACACGTGCTCCCCATCCTGAACCCTC
>NW_011492846.1:734101-734950 GCF_000754665.1 Bison bison bison | reverse complement strand
CCTCCCTCCTCCCTCCCCACACCATCCCTCTGGGTCGTCCCAGTGCACCAGCCCCAAGCATCCAGTATCGTGCATCGAACCTGGACTGGCATCTCATTTCATACATGATATTTTACATGTTTCAATGCCATTCTCCCAAATCTTCCCACCCTCTCCCTCTCCCACAGAGTCCATAAGACTGTTCCATACATCAGTGTCTCTTTTGCTGTCTCGTACACAGGGTTATTGTTACCATCTTTCTAAATTCCATATATATGCGTTAGTATACTGTATTGGTGTTTTTCCTTCTGGCTTACTTCACTCTGTATAATAGGCTCCAGTTTCATCCACCTCATTAGAACTGATTCAAATGTATTCTTTTTAATGGCTGAGTAATACTCCATTGTGTATATGTACCACAGCTTTCTTATCCATTCATCTGCTGATGGACATCTAGGTTGCTTCCATGTCCTGGCTATTATACACAGTGCTGCGAGGAACATTGGGGTACATGTGTCTCTTTCCCTTCTGGTTTCCTCAGTGTGTATGCCCAGCAGTGGGATTGCTGGGTCAAAAAGCAGTTCTATTTCCAGTTTTTTAAGGAATCTCCACACTGTTCTCCATAGTGGCTGTACTAGTTTGCATTCCCACCAACAGTGTAAGAGGGTTCCCTTTTCTCCACACCCTCTCCAGCATTTATTATTTGTAGACTTTTGGATCGCAGCCATTCTGACTGGTGTGAAATGGTACCTCATTGTGGTTTTGATTTGCATTTCTCTGATAATGAGTGATGTTGAGCATCTTTTCATGTGTTTGTTAGCCATCTGTATGTCTTCTTTGGAGAAATGTCTATTTAGTTCTTTGGCCCAT
>NW_011492846.1:732899-733836 GCF_000754665.1 Bison bison bison | reverse complement strand
TTCTGAAGGCTGTCTTTTCACCTTGCTAATAGTTTCCTTTGATGTGCAGAAGCTTTTAAGGTTAATTAGGTCCCATTTGTTTATTTTTGCTTTTATTTCCAATATTCTGGGGGGTGGGTCATAGAGGATCCTGCTGTGATGTATGTCAGAGAGTGTTTTGCCTATGTTCTCCTCTAGGAATTTTATAGTTTCTGGTCTTACATTTAGATCTTTAATCCATTTTGAGTTTATTTTTGTGTATGGTGTTAGAAAGTGTTCTAGTTTCATTCCTTTAAAGGTGGTTGACCAGTTTTCCCAGCACCACTTGTTAAAGAGATTGTCTTTTCTCCATTGTATATTCTTGCCTCCTTTCTCAAAGATAAGGTGTTCATATGTGCATGGATTTATCTCTGGGCTTTCTATTTTGTTCCATTGATCTATATTTCTGTCTTTGTGCCAGTACCATACTGTCTTGATGACTGTGGCTTTGTAGTAGAGCCTGAAGTCAGGTAGGTTGATTCCTCCAGTTCCATTCTTCTTTCTCAAGATCGCTTTGGCTATTCGAGGTTTTTTGTATTTCCATACAAATTGTGAAATTATTTGTTCTTGCTCTGTGAAGAATACTGTTGGTAGCTTGATAGGGATTGCATTGAATCTATAAATTGCTTTGGGTAGTATACTCATTTTCACTATATTGATTCTTCTAATCCATGAACATGGTGTATTTCTCCATCTATTAGTGTCCTCTTTGATTTCTTTCACCAGTGTTTTATAGTTTTCTATATATAGGTCTTTAGTTTCTTTAGGTAGATATATTCCCAAGTATTTTATTCTTTTCGTTGCAATGGTGAATGGAATTGTTTCCTTAATTTCTCTTTCTGTTTTCTCATTATTAGTGTATAGGAATGCAAGGGATTTCTGTGTGTTGATTTTATATCCTGCAACTTTACTATAATCG
>NW_011492846.1:728811-732677 GCF_000754665.1 Bison bison bison | reverse complement strand
TAGAGGATCATGTCATCTGCAAATAGTGAGAGTTTTACTTCTTCTTTTCCAATTTGGATTCCTTTTATTTCTTTTTCTGCTCTGATTGCTGTGGCCAAAACTTCCAAAACTATGTTGAATAGTAATGGTGAAAGTGGGCACCCTTGTCTTGTTCCTGACTTTAGAGGAAATGCTTTCAATTTTTCACCATTGAGGATAATGTTTGCTGTGGGTTTGTCGTATATAGCTTTTATTATGTTGAGGTATGTTCCTTCTGTTCCTGCTTTCTGGAGAGTTTTTATCATAAATGGGTGTTGAATTTTGTTAAAGGCTTTCTCTGCATCTATTGAGATAATCATATGGTTTTTATTTTTCAATTTGTTAATGTGGTGTATTACATTGATTGATTTGCGGATATTGAAGAATCCTTGCATCCCTGGGATAAAGCCCACTTGGTTATGGTGTATGATCTTTTTAATGTGTTGTTGGATTCTGATTGCTAGAATTTTGTTAAGGATTTTTGCATCTATGTTCATCAGTGATATTGGCCTGTAGTTTTCTTTTTTTGTGGGATCTTTGTCAGGTTTTGGTATTAGGGTGATGGTGGCCTCATAGAATGAGTTTGGAAATTTACCCTCCTCTGCAATTTTCTGGAAGAGTTTGAGCAGGATAGGTGTTAGCTGTTCTCTAAATTTTTGGTAGAATTCAGCTGTGAAGCCGTCTGGACCTGGGCTTTTGTTTGCTGGAAGATTTTTTATTACAGTTTCAATTTCTGTGCTTGTGATGGGTCTGTTAAGATTTTCTATTTCTTCCTGGTTGAGTTTTGGAAAGTTGTACTTTTCTAAGAATTTGTCCATTTCTTCCTTGTTGTCCATTTTATTGGCATATAATTGTTGACAGTAGTCTCTTATGATCCTTTGTATTTCTGTGTTGTCTGTTGTGATTAGAATGTAAACTCTCATAGACCTCTCCTTCAAATCTTTAGTTGGTGTTTCTTCCCCATCTTTGGAAAAGGCTAACTCTGGCATAGGGAGAAAAGTGTCCCCCTCTTGGTACTTGGTCTTTTGTCAAGAAAATTCCGAGACCTGGAGATGTCTGGATTTTCTTGAGGATCCCTATTGCTCAGGCTTTAGCCCCCACAGCAGGAGAGAGTTGAATTCAGACCTGTTCTGTCTTCAAGAGGAGACTGAAGAAAGCAGGCACATGCTCCCAAAACTGGGGCCTTATTTTTTTGCCCCAGAGACAACATATTAAGAAAGTACAGTCCTGTTGTATACATGTCTTGGATTAAATTCTTGGCCTAAAAATAACCCTGGTGTGACTGGGTTACAGAGCATCTGATTCTTTTCTGGACCTGGCTTATTTCAGGAATCACCTCATTAATTGTGTATGACTCTGACTTAGCCATCCTGATGACGGCATGAGCTGCACTTAAATTTCTTTTTATTTATCTAATTAAAATGTTTTAATTACAAAATACTTCAACCTACAGAAGATTCTATAACACATGATTATTTTATTATCTAATAATTCTTTCATCCTGCACTGTTTTTTTTAATGAAAAGTTATAGATACAGCTAGAAAAACCTCCATCCCTAACCGTTTGTATTCCCCCAATCCCAGCAAGAGCCATTATCACAAATATATGTATTCATAAATAATATCTAAATTTGTTTTGTGTAAATAGTAATAATAAACAGGTTAAATTAAATAGGTTTCCATGAAGTATGGTTAATAGATTTTAAAGCATAATGTTTAATTTTTAAAAATTCTCTCCTTATTAAAAAAGTAAAGGGGAAATGGTCTTTACTTTTCCATCGCACATCCTTCAGTTAAATGGGACCAGGCTATATTAATGATGTCCATTTAAAATATTTATGAAATCACACCAGAAATCATATCAGATCACAATTCATTGTGAAGGAATGATAATCTATTCTCAAAAAAAGTGAAGAAAAGTAATGAACTTTTCCTTGCTATCAAAGAAATGATGGAATGGTTAAGATATAATAACAGCTGTAAACGGTTGGAAAAGTGCTTCATCAGAAAGTGCCTCATAAGTTAGCAAATGTGGATTTGAGTTTGGGAAATCCAAAATGCATATTTGGAAAAACCCATCATCATGAAACAGTTTCCAGTTGCTTCATAATCTTAGTAGATTGCGAAACATGGTTCTGAACAGATTAGCACATAAAATCTTCCCTTTGCCACTGGTAAAATTTTATTACTGTTAGGTAATGTAAAATATAGATAAAGTAATGCTGCAATAAATTAGAAGTACTTGCATGAGGAATAAGGAAAACTTGACAAGTGATTTGAGTTCATTCTGTTTCCTCTTCATTTTTTTTTTCTAATTTCAAAGTGTATTTTTCATACAAAGTGTGGATGATATAGAATATATAACTATTTAGTTGCTACCTGGTGGATATTTTGCTTGTTACACCAACAACATTGCAATGGACATCATATTTAACACTAAGGTTAATTTCCTACCATAGAAATTTTCATGTGTACTTCTGAATATGTCTGTAAATTTCCAAATACCTCTGAACCAAAGACTAATTACTTTTATAGATGGATTTTGCCAAATTGCTCTCAATAAGAGGTAAGAGGCCTTTTTCAAAATGACTACACCAAAGATAAGAAAGGCCACATTTAAAAATAATTGAACTATAGCTGACTTAGAATATTATATTGGTTTCAGATATACAACATAGTGATTCAGCACTTTCATAGACTAAATTCCATTAAAAGCTATTACGAGATAATGGCTGTAGTTCCCTGTGCTGTGCAATATATCCATGTTGCTTATCTATTTTATACATAGTAGTTTGTATCTCTTAATCCCATACCCCTCGTTTGCCCCTCCTTCTTTCTTCTCCCATTTGGTCACCACTCATTGGTTTTATATATCTGTGTGTTTCTGTTTTGTCAATATACTCATTTGTATTATTTTTTAGATGCCACATATAAGTGATATCATAAAGTGTTTGTCTTTCTCTTTCTAAGTTGGATGGCATCACTCACGTGATGGACATGAGTTTGAGTAGGCTCCAGGAGTTGGTGATGGACAGGAAGCCTGGTATGCTGCAGTCCATGGGGTCGCAGAGTCAGACACGATGGAGTGACTGAACTGAACTAAAGCATAATATTCTGTAGGTCCATCTATCACTGCAAATGACATAATTTCACTCTTCTTCATGACTGAGTGATAGATACTGCACTATGTGCATATGTGTGTGACCTTACGTCTTTTTAACCATTTGTCTGTTAGTGGCAATATGGTTGCCTTCCTATCTTAGCTGTTGTAAATAGTGCTGCTGTGAATATTGTGGTGCATGTATCTTTTTGGTTTAGTGTTTTCATTTTTTCTGAAAAATACCCAGGAGTGAAATGACTGGATCACCTGGTAGTACTATTTGTAGTTTGAGCTGTTTATATATTTTGGATATTAATCCCCTGTTTATTATATCATTTGCAAATATTTTCTCCCATTAATTAGGTTGCCCTTTCATTTTGTCAGTGGTTTCCTTTTTTGTACTAAAGAATTTAAGTTTAATTAGGTCCATTTGTTTCTTTTTGCTTTTACTTCTCTTGCCTTTGGAGATAGATTGATAAAAACTACTGTTGTGATTTATGTCAGAGAGTGTTCTGCCTGTGTTCTCTTCTAGGAGTTTTAAGATTTCAGGTCTTAGCTTTATGTCTTTAATCCATTTTGAATTTATGTTTGTAGATGGTGAGACAGAGAAGGCAATGGCACCCCACTCCAGTACTCTTGCCTGGAAAATCCCATGGACGGAGGAGCCTGGTAGGCTGCAGTCCATGGGGTCACTAAGAGTCGGACACGACTGAGCGACTTCACTTTCACTTTTCACTTTCAAGCATTG
>NW_011492846.1:711013-728711 GCF_000754665.1 Bison bison bison | reverse complement strand
AAATGGCAACTCACTCCAGTGTTCTTGCCTGGAGAATCCCAGGGACGGGGGAGCCTGGTGGGCTGCCGTCTATGGGGTCGCACAGAGTTGGACACGACTGAAGCCACTTAGCAGCAGCAGCAGATGGTGAGAGGAAATAATTTAATCTCATTGTTTTATCTGTTGTTGTTGTGCAGTTGCTCAGTTGTGTCTGACTCTTTGCGACCCCATGGACTGCAGCATGCCAGACTTCGCTGTCCTTCACTATCTCCCAGAGCTTGCTCAAACTGATGTCCATTGAGTTGGTGATGCTATCCAACCATCTCATCCTGTCATCCCCTTCTTTTCCTGCCTTCAATCTTTCTCAGCATCAGGGTCTTTTCCAATGAGTCAGCTTTTTGCATCAGGTGGCCATTATCAGTCTTTCCAATGAATATTCAGGGTTGATTTCCTTTAGAATTGACTGGTTGGATCTCTTTGCAGTCCAAGGGACTCTCAAGAGTCTTCTCCAACACCACAGTTCAAAAGTTATCAATTCTTTGGTGCTCAGCCTTCTTTATGGTCCAACTCTCATATCCATACATTACTATAGGAAAAGCCATAGGTTTGACTATATGCACATTTGCTGGCAAAGTAATGTTTCTGCTTTTTAATATGCTGTCTAGGTTTGTCATGGCTTTTCTTCCAAGAAGCAAGCATCTTTTAATTTAATGGCTGCAGTCACCATCTACAGTGATTTTGGAGTCCAAGAAAATAAAGTCTTTAACTGTTTCCATTGTTTTCCTACCTATTTTCCATGGACTGGTGGGACTGGATGTCATGATCTTTGCTGTTTGAATGTTGAGTTTTAAGCCAGCTTTTTGTAGCTGTCCAGTTTTCCCAGTTTCCCTTGTTGAGTGTTAGTTGCACAGTCATGTTCGACTCTTTGCAGTTACGTGGACTGTAGCCCACCAGGCTCCTCTGTGCATAGAGTTCTTCAGGCAAGAATACTGGAGTGGATAGACATTCACTTCTCCAGAGGATCTTCCTGACCGAGTGATTGAACTGCAGTCTTCTGCATTGCAGGCTGATTCTTTACTGTCTGAGCCATCAGAGAAGTCTAATCTCATTGTTTTACATGTAATATATTCTTGCCTCCTTTGTCATAGATTAATCAGTCATGGGTGTGTGGGTTTATTTTTGACTCTCTGTTCTGTTCCATTGACCTATGTGCCAGTATTATGCACAGTACTGTTTAGGTCATCTCTCTTTTCTTCTTGATGAGCCTGGCTAAAGACTTACCAATTTTATCTTTTTAGAAAGCCAGCTTTTGGTTTCATTGATCTTTTCTATTGCCTTTTAGACCTCTACTTTATTTATTTCCTCTCTGATCTTTATTATTTCCTTCCTTCTGCTGACTTTGGGATTTGTTTTTTTTTTTTTTCTAATTCCTTTAGGTGGTATGTTAAATTGTTTATGTGAGATTTTTGGTTTGTTTGTTTCTTCAGGTAGTTCTGTTTCTCTATAAACTTCCCTCTTAGAACTGCTTTTGCTGAATCCCATATATTTTGGAGTGTTGTTTTTCCATTTTCATTTGTCTAAACGTATTTTCCGATTTCCTCTTTGATTTCTGTGTTGACTCAATAGTTTTCTAGTATCATTTGTTTAGTCTCCATGTGTTTGTTCTTTTCCATTTTTCTTTCTCTAAGTGACTTCTAGTTTGCTACTGTTGTGGTCTGAAAAATGCTTGATATGATTTTTCTCCTCGGAAGTATTTTGAGACTTGTTTATGGCTTAGCATGTGATCTATTCTGGAGAACACTTCATGTGCACTTGAAAAGAATAGGTATTCTGCTGTTTTGGGATGGAGTATCATTGTGTGTGCATGTGTGTGAGTGTGTGTGAGTGTGCACTCTCAGTCATGTCTGACTCTTTTCGACCCCGTGGAATGTAGCCCTCCAGGTTCCTCTGTTCATGAAATTTTCCAGGCAAGTAGGAGTAGGTTGCCATTTTCTTCTCCAGGGGATCTTGCCGACCCAGGGATCAAACCTGTATCTCTTGCATCTCCTGCATTGGCACTTTTTTTACCACTGCACCTCCTGGGAAGCCTGGAATATTGTGTTTGATTTAAGTTAAATTTAACTGACCTATTGTGCTATTTAAGATCATTTTGTCTTATCGATTTCCTCCCTGGATGATTTGTCCATTGATATCAGTGTGGTGTTAACGTTCCCTACAATTATTGTCTTACTGTTAATTTCTTCCTTTATATCTGTTAGTATTTGCTTTATATATTAGGTGCTCCTATATTGTGTGCATATGTCTTACTGAGTGTAACATCCTTTCCTTGTATTGATTTCTTTATCATTATATAATGACCATCTTTGTCTTTTGTTATAGCCTGTGTTTTCATGTCTATATGGTATATGAATACTACAACTCTCACTTTTTTTGTAATTTCTGTTTGCATAAAACAGTTTTTTATATCTCATATTTTTCCATCTTTGTGTATCTTTCCTCCTGAAGTGAGTTTCTTATAGGATGCATATTGAAGGGTTTTGTTTTCATTCCCATTCAGTCACTGTGTATTTTGAACATTAAGTCTATTGACATGCAATGTAATTATTGATAGATGTGTACTTACTGCCATTTTACTACTTTTTTCTGACAGTTTTTGTAGTTCTTGTCTGTTCATTTCTTCTTTTTGTTTCTTTGTGATTTGATGAGTTTCTTTACTTGTGTTCTTGTGTCCCTTTCTTTTCAGTTTTTGTGTATCTATTGTAGGTTTTTGGTTTGTGGTTGTTATGGGATTCATATATGTTGACCTATAATTATATTTTGTTTTAAACTGGTAGTCATTTAAGTTCAAGCATTTAAAAAGATCTGTTTTTTTACTCTCCTCTCCCACATTTTGTTTTTGATATCATATTTTGCATCTTCATGCTTATTCCTTAACTGTTTATTATAGTTATAGGTGCTTTTTAAAATTTTTTGGCTTTTGATCTATGTACTGGTTTATTTAAATGATTGATCATCAAACTGTACTATTGTACATATTTGCCTTTCTCAGTGGGATTTTCCCTTCCCCTTAGCTTCTTACTTATTTTCTGTTTAGAGAAGAGCCTTTAGCACTTTTTTAGGGTAAGTTTAGCATTGATGAAAACTCTTAGTTTTTGTTTGTCTGAGAAGTTCTTTGTCTCTCCTTCTATTCTAATGATAATATTGCTGGCTACGGTATCATAGATTGAAGGTTTTTTTCTTTTTACATTTTGATTATATCATGCCACTCCCTTCAGACTTGCAAAGTTTCTGCACAGAAATTAGCTGATAGCCTTGTGGGGATTCCCATATATGTAACATTTTTCTTTTTTTTATCTTGCTGCTTTTAGAATTCTTTTTAACTTTTGCCATTTTAAATTATGTGTTAGTGTGGATCTGTTTGGGTTCATCTTTTTTGGGACCATCTGAGCTTCCTCCTTTACCTTCTTATCTGTTTCCTTCAAGTATGAGAAGTTTGAAGCCACAATTTCCTCAGATTTATTTTCTGTTCCTTTATCTCCCTCTTCTCCTTCTGGAATACCTATAATGCAAATGTTGGAATGCTTAATGCTGTCTCAGAGATCTCTTAAATTGCTGTTTTTTGTTTTTTTTTTACTTCTTTCAGTTAGTTTGATTTGGTGATTTCTATTGTTATATCTTTCAGATCACTTATGTGTTCTTATGTATTACTTAGTCTCCTAAGTGTGCTTTTTATTTCAGCTGTTGAATCTTTCATTTTTGATTGGGTCTTTTTATATTTCCTAGTTCCGTGTTAAAATGTTCACTGTTTAGATAAATTCTTTTCCCTAATCAAGATTTTTATTAGTAATGTTTTAAAGCTTTATTTGGTAAATTATTTGTTTTATTTTTTAGGGATTTTATCTTGCTCTTTCAAGTGAGAGGACTTCCTATGCCTTTTCATTTTGCTTAACTTTCTCTGCCTCTATGGGTTTCTGTGAAAGTTACCTAATGCTAACTTGAACAAATGTTCTTACATAGAACATTTTTGTACAGCCTGTGTGTGCCTAGTGCCTAAGGTGAGAGAGCTGGATTTGACATGGATGCAAGTCATAGTTCTCCTCATGGTGCTGGCAGGTAACAACTTGGTAGGAGGTTGAACTGGAGACAGAGGGGCTTGAGCTGGCCCTGGGTGTAAAGAAGGACTTCCTTTCTGCTCAGTGGCTGTCACTTCCTTATCAGGGATGTGGTTTGATCCTAAGTTGCTAAAGCAGAAGCCATGCAGGTCATGCTTGAGCTGGCTCTGTTTCCTTTAAGTGTGTGTGTGTTTTCCCTCTCCCTACATTCTGTTCTTTGCCCCAGAGAAGGAAGTGCTGGAGGAGGTGGGGCCTGTGTGCACACAAAGATATGATATGCTGCCTGTGCATGTGTTCCTGGCTCCACCCAGACACAGTCTCAGACACAAATCTCTGTCTCTCACATCTGATCAGCCTACAACCTCTGCTGCTCCTCAGCTTGCTGTGGAACTGCTCTACAGGGCTGTTGGAGGCCTGTGTGGTCTCTCAGTATGTATCAGGAAGCCAGCTGTGGTGAAGCAGCTGCTGTTTGAGATCTAGAGAGCTCCCCAGGAGCTGCTTGAGTAAGTACCAACAGTGGCTGCTGCTGCCCCACCCAGGGCTCTGCCCCAGGACCAGGTGACTTCTGTGTCCCAAAGGCTAGTCTTTCTCCTGGTAATGGCCAGCACACATCCAGTGTTGTACTATGTCATGGAATGAGTGGGCTGGAACATTTGCTCAGTTCGAGCTGGGGCATGTTGACGATGTGGTCCAGGGAAACCAGACAGCCGCTAGGGCTGACCTCTCTCCTCCCCATCTCAGGGGCTCCCCAGCATGCACTTTCCTTAGGAGCGGAATCCAGGCTTCTCCACCTTTTATTTATTATGTCCCAGAAGCCCTCCCAGCCGATGGGGCTTGTCTCCTCCATGGTGGACCCCAGGACTGGATGCCCAATCTGTGATTCAGTACACTCATTCCTCTTGGTAGATGTCCACTTGTGTAATTTCTCTTTTCCTCTGAGTCCCTTCCCAGTGGTGTAGGTTCTGATCCATTTACTTTCCTTCTCTACCTACCCAATTACATGTGTATCTTTCTTACAATCTTTTTTGTATAGGAGTTCTGCCAGTTTCTAGTTAGTTTTAAGTAAGAATTGTTCCATATGTAGATGTATCTTTGATGTGTTTATGGGAGGAGGTGAGCTCCACATCCTTTCCCTCATCAGTTTGATCCACTTCTAAGAAAGACCACATTTAATCACTGGCAATCACTTTGGACAGTGACCTGATTAACTAAGTTAATTGCTTGTGTTGAGAACATGGAGCTTAATTATAGATAGAAGAACAAACATTTTCATGTTCTTATGGAATGAAGATTTGCCCAAAATCAAGCATTGTTGTAGTTGAGATTTTGTTTGATAATATCTATTTAGAAAGGTGAAAGGATAGAGGGATTGTGAACTTGTTGGACTTCTTTCAGAATAGTTTTAATATCTAGTTTATTTGAAGATGCATATAATCTTTGATCCAGAAGTTTACTTTAATTTATGCCCTAGGGAAGCTCTCATGTGTGAAAACAGATATAAAAACACTTAGGACAGTATTTATAATGGCAAAGCAATTTTGTTTGTCAATAGGAAAGAGTTGATATATTGATATAGTGGAATCATGCAGATGAAATATTACTGAAGATTCTATATCAACATCTTTGTGAATCTCATGAACATATGATCATCAAAAGAAAGTTTCAGAAGTGTTTGTGCTATATGAAACCATTTGCATTCAGTTTTGGAAATATGAAAAGACGGTGATCAAACATATGTTGGATCATAGAAAAAGCAAGAGAATTTCAGGAAAACATCTACTTGTGCTTCATTGACTATGCTAAAATCTTTGACTGTGTGGATCACAATAAGCTGTGGAAAATTCTTCAAGTATTGGAGTACCAGACCACCTTACCTGACTCCTGAAAAACCTGTATGCAGGTCAAGAAGCAACAGTTAGAACTGAACATCAAACAATGGACTGGTTCCAAATTGGGAAAGGAGTATGTCAAGGCTGTATATTGTCACCCTGTTTACTTAACTTCTATCAGAGTATATCATGCGAAATGCCGAGCTAGATGAATCACAAGTAGGAATCAAGATTGCCAGGAGAAATATCAATAACCTCAGATATGCAGATGACACCACCCTTATGGCAGGAAGCAAAGAGGAACTAAAGAGCCTCTTGATGAAGGTGAAAGAGGAGAGTGAAAAAACTGGCTTAAAACTCAACACTCAAAAAACAAAGATCATGGCATCTGGTCCCATCACTTCATTGCAAATAGATGGGAAACAATGGAAACAGTTAAAGACTTTATTTTCTTGGACTCCAAAATCACTGCAGATGGTGATTGCAGCCATGAAATTAAAAGACGCTTACTCCTTGGAAGGAAAGCCATGACAAACCTAGACAGCATACTAAAAAGCAGAGACATCTCTTTGCTGACACAGGTCTGTCTAGTCAAAGTTATGGTTTTTCCAGTAGTCATGTATGGATGTATGAGTTGGACCATAAAGAAGGCTGAGCACCGAAGAATTGATGCTTTCCAACTGTGGTGTTGGGGAAGACTCTTGAAAGTTCCTTGGACTTCATGGAGATCAAAACAGTCAGTCCTAAAGGAAATCAACCTTGATATTCATTGGAAGGACTGATGCTGAAGCTCCAATATTAGGCCACTTGATGCAAAGAGCTGACTCATTGGAAAAGACCCTGATGCTGGGAAAGATTGAAGGCAGGAGGAGAAGGTGATGACAGAGAATGAGATGGTTGGCATCACCAACTCAGTGGATGTGAGTTGAGCAACCTCTGAGAGATGGTGAAGAATGGGGAATCCACGCATGCTGCAATCCATGAGGTTGCAAAGAGTTGAACACAACTGAGCAACTGAACAATGACAGCAAATTGAGTAAAAGTATAGATAATATATGGAAATAAGCATAAAGTTAGAATGTTAGTTATATTGTGAGGCAGTGATGGGCATGAGATCAGGGATTAGTTTTCAGAAGCTATCAAAGTTTTGGTAATGTGTTATTTTTTCATGAATATTACATTAATGTTCTGTAATGTGGCATAGGTAAATGAAAATATTTACATATCTCAGTATTTTCAGCATACTTGATGCAAATAGTCATCACATTTTCTTTCAAATGAAGAAAATTCATGGCATACACCTTGAGTTGTCATTTAATCACTGTACACCAAGGAAGGTATCAACAGGTATCTTGTGTAAGCTATTAAAATTTCTATCCAAGGTTAAATGAAATTGCAGTTTATCAGAATAGCATTGAGAAAATAAGATACTCTGTTCATGGCTCTTGATTAATGCCAATTGTGGTCAGTAGAAAGGGATCCATTAAGCTATACAGCATGTGAGTAATGTAATGTATTGTGTCTGCTCTTTGCTTTGATTTTGCACAGTCTTGAGCCTCAGAGTTGTATCTCTGATACCACTGAATTCTACATAGAAACAATCCTTTAATTCTTCTATTATACATTTTCTATTATGCATACTTGCTTTTAGACATATTAAGTGCTTAATATAAATTATGTGTTTTGGGACAAAAATATATCTTAAATTGTTAATGGGTTTCCCTCACACTATGTATAATAAAAGTTGTTAGGAAACCCTTCTCCTTTGAAACTTCTTTCTCCCATCCAAGTACTAACCAGGCCCAACCCTGCTTAGCTTCCAGAGAACTTCTTTCTCCTAGTCATAATTCATCTTAAAATCTGATGTGACTAAATGCTATAAAGAATAGCTGAATGCTGATGAATTGATGCTTTTGAACTGTGGTGTTGGCGAATACTCTTTGAGAGTCCCTTGGACAGCAAGGAGATCCAACCAGTTCATCCTAAAGGAAATCACTCCTAAATATTCATTGGAAATACTGATGCTGAAGCTGAAACTCCAGTACTTTGGCCGCCTGATGCGAAGAACTGACTCATCGGGAAAGACCCTGATGCTGGGAAAGATTGAAGGCAGGAGGAGAAGGGGACGACAGAGGATTAGATGGTTGGATGGCATCACCAACTCAATGGGCGTGAGTTTGAGTAAACTCCAGGAGTTGGTGATGGACAGGGAGGCCTGGTGTGCTGCAGTCCATGGGGTTGCAAAGAGTTGGACACGACTGAGTGACTGAACTGAACTGAAGTTGGGAGGGGAATATTTGGCTATATACTGTTTTGTTTTATACATATTTTATATGTTTTAAATATCCTATATATACATTTAAAAAAACTGTGTTGAGAGGAAGATAATGAGGAAGGTGGTGGGTGTCTTCTTGAGGAAAATAAAGGTGAAGGATAGGGAATCTCCTCTCATATGTACAATGAGTTCTTTGGTGTCTGATGTCTGCTGACTGGTAAAGGAAGCCCCAGCATTTTGGAAATATTTAGTATATCAGAAAAGTTTCTCAGTGGATAGAACCTTTCTCACTTCCTTTAAAGTACTTCCTAATGTCTCTGAATAATACAATGTATATTTGACTCAGGAAAATAATCTTTGGGTCAGTCCTTCACCTTCCTATATAAGGAAGTGGTAAAGGATAGTATGATGTAATGAACAGAAAATGAACTATGAAGTCAGATAATCTTAAAATAAGATTTTCTCCCATAAAACTGTATTGATCTGGACAAAGGATAAATTTTTCAAGCTTTCTGATTTGTTGTGAGAATCAAATGAGATATCCTGTATACAGTGCCTCTATGTAGGACTCAGTCATATCCCTTTTTTTTTCTTAAGGCATTTACAATTTCTGCATCATTTTAATGATATGTGTAATCATAGAACTGAGTGATTATATTGAAAAACCAGATTGAAAGGCATACATTGAAACCAAATCAGAGATTCTCAGAGTACTTGTATTTTCCTGGCTAAACATTAGAAGAGTATTCTGAAAAAGTCAATTAGGCCACTTTTTTATATTATTGTGTGAGCTGCTAGCATATATAGGGCTTCCTTCCCAGGTGGCTTAGTGGTAAAGAATCTGCCTGCCAATGCAGGAGAGGCTGGTTTGACCCCTGGGTTGGGAAGATCCTATGGAGAAGGAAATGGCAGCCCACTCCAGTGTTCTTGCCTGGAGAGTCCCAGGGATGAGGGAGCTTGGTGGGCTGCCATCTATGGGGTCTCACAGAGTTGGACACAACTGAAGTGACTTAGCAGCAGCAGCAGCAGAGGGTTCTTTATTTATATTAGAACAGAAAAGAGTACCTGTCTTGATATTGTAATTTCTATTTGCCAAGTGATATTTATGATAAAGATTTTCTTTAACTGGAAAAATTATACCTTTTAAATCAATCAGAATTTTAGATTTTAAGTGATCTTTAGAGGACATTCTAATCCTGTTATTGCTACTGTGCCTTGGTCCTCTCCATAGTTTGTCAGAACCTAATCTGGGGAGGGTGATCCCTGGGGCCTGCTCACAAAGACTTGATTGGTTCATCACCAGCAACATTCTTTTCCTGACTTCCTTCCTCCTAACTGAGGAGCCCCCTAGAGACTGGGCCTCAGCTGGTAAAGAATCCGCCTGCAATGTGGGAGAGCTGGGTTCAATGCCTGGGTTGGGAAGATCTCATGCCTGGAGAAGGGCATGGCTACCCACTCTGGTATTAAGTCCTAGAGAATTCCATGGACTTCTCCATAGTCCATGAGGTTGCAAAGAGTTGAACACAACTGAGGGACTTTCACTTTCACTGAGACTCATTCTGTAGCCATCAAACCACTATCTGTCTTCATCTTGCTGTGGTTTTAAGACTTTTGGAAAGAGAAACTACTCTTTTTTGGGAGGAATTTAGACTCTTTACCCTTCAGCTTCTGCATCAGTTTAGACACTGTGTATCACCCTTCACAGCTGCTATTCTGCTTTGATCCTCTTTACAAACTTGTTTGATTTTAATTAATTGCCTCTACTAGCAAGAACTAGATAAATAGAAGTTTAATAGAACCCAAAGAAAGTTAAGCTTCTTTTGTCTTGACAAATTTGAATGGCAATAATGTTGAATTAATTGATGTTTTATATTAGCAGCGAGTTTTTACTAACAGAAAGGTTATGGCACTAAACCTCTAAAGAAAACTGAGATAAAAGAGAAGACAAAGCAACAAAAACAAGATAAAAAACCAATGACAAACACAATTCCATCATTTTAATTTTCTTTCCAAAAATTATGGATGGCTAGCACATTTCTATCTGGCTTATAAACAAAGGAAATATATGTTGACATCTCATAGCACACACTTTTTTCCATTTCTGTATCCTCTGGTTAGAATGTCACTGTGATTTATGTTTTCATTCTTCCTTGTTATTCTTTACATTTTATTTGATTAGCTAAAGCTATGCCTTCCATTATGGTGAAAGTAAATGTTCCAGAGAAGGAAACTAATCATCAGATGATGTGAAAGCAAAATGGAAAGAAGAAATGACATAGGTGGGCCCCTTCAGCAAAGTAATGACTAAAATGTTCACATATTTAATCTCACAAAAAATTGGTTTAACATAAAACATTTTTCAAAAAATTAAAGGTAACAGTTTTAAGCACATTAGTGGAAATGTTTATTAAATATATCTTGAATACGTGTGTCTTCATCATAGTATAAACATCCCCGGAATGTTTTCTTAGTAATTTGAGGGAATATTTATGAATCTAATTTTCTGTTTAGCTGTTCCTGAGGAGAAGCCACTGTAGTAAATGCGCTAAGATGATTTGGTTTTAGAACTCATTTCTACTTTTACAGATCTCCTCTTTCTTTTTAGTTTTCTCTCCAATATTTACAATATTCCCCACTTTGCAGAGGCTATAATGTGACATGTAACAGGTCTAACATATGCACCTGGTACACTAAGGGATTCAATAAATTTTAATTTCTGAGAAGCAGTTTACAATTGGATTTGGAGTAAAATGATGTTGAGGGTTGATGTTGATGGTTCTTGTATGGGTAAAATACATAACTTTTATGCATAGATATTTTTTGATACCTCTTTTCACCCTTTTCTTTTATTGCTCACTTTTTCAGTTAGAAAATGGGTGAAAGATAGGGAATGTATTTCCACAGGAAAGTATAACAAAGTTTTCAGAGTAGGTTTTCCTAAACTGAGTAAGCTTCTATGACAGTATTAGATTGTGCCCTTGCCAAGACTCTCACTACCACAGTGACCTCAATTAATGCAAAAAGTGTGTAGTTCAAATGAAGGAACATTGGATAAATTAGATATTAAGTTTACATGTTAAGTTCAGTACATGTGGTTTGAAGAAAAAGAACAAACTTATTGCCAATTAAGGAAAGACTTAGAATTGAGAGTCCAGGATTAGATTTATATAACTTTCTGTTTTGGGTTGCTTCTAATTGGAATTCCACTTGGCTTAATCATTTGTGGTAGAAGTTAAGCATCTTTCAGAAAATGAGAAATAGCCAAAATGTCGAACAGTAAGACAATGAGTAGAAAATTTATGATGTGTACATACATTGGAATATTATTAAAAGTAATTAGTTTTAGACTAGCATTTAGTGAATGGAAAATGCTCTTGATGTCATAGAAAGTGGAAAAAGTGAGATAAAAATGGTGTGTGGACTTGGACATCAATTTAAGAAAATAAACATATATATGCACAGAAAAGCAAAAAGTAAAACAAAATAGTGAATAAACCTTGATCATGGCATTAATGGAGATTTAATAGTTTATATTCATTTTCATTTCCCAAACTTTCTAAAATACATATTGTATAGCTATTATATCTATCTGATTTATCTATACAATGTATATGTGTCAGTTCAGTTCAGTCACTCAGTCCTGTCCTACTCTTTGCGACCCCATGAATTGCAGCACGCCAGGCTTCCCTGTCCATCACCAACACCCGGACTTCACTCAAACTCATGTCCATCGAGTCAGTGATGCCATCCAGCCATCTCATCCTTTGTCGTCCCCTTCTCCTCCTGCCCCCAATCCCTCCCAGCATCAGAGTCTTTTCCAATGAGTCAACTCTTCGCATCAGGTGGCCAAAGTATTGGAGTTTCAGCTTTATGATCAATCCTTCCAAAGATATCCCAGGGCTGATCTCCTTCAGAATGGACTGGCTGGATCTCCTTGCAGTCCAAGGGACTCTCAAGAGTCTTCTCCAACACCACAGTTCAAAAGCATCAATTCTTCAGCGCTCAGCTTTCTTCACAGTCCAACTCTCACACCTATACATGACCACTGGAAAAACCATAGCCTTGACTAGACGGACCTTTGTTGGCAAAGTAGTGTCTCTGCTTTTGAATATGCTATCTAGGTTGGTCATAACTTTCCTTACAAGGAGTATTTTAATTTCATGACTGCAGTCACCATCTGCAGTGCTTTTGGAGCCCCCCAAAATAAAGTCAGCCACTGTTTCCACTGTTTACCCATCTATTTCCCATGAAGTGATGGGACCAGACGCCATGATCTTAATTTTCTAAATGTTGAGCTTTAAGCCAACTTTTTCACTCTCCTCTTTCACTTTCATCAAGAGGCTTTTGAGTTCCTCTTCACTTTCTGCCATAAGGGTGGTGTCATCTGCATATCTGAGGTTATTGATATTTCTCCTGGCAATCTTGATTCCAGCTTGTGCTTCTTCCAGCCCAGCGTTTCTCATGATGTGCTCTGCATAGAAGTTAAATAAGCAGGGTGACAATATACAGCCTTGACGTACTCCTTTTCCTATTTGGAACCAGTCTGTTGTTCCATGTCCAGTTCTAACTGTTGCTTCCTGACCTGCATACAGGTTTCTCAAGAGGCAGGTTAGGTGGTCTGGTATTCCCATCTCTTTCAGAATTTTCCACAGTTTATTGTGATCCACACAACCAAAGGCTTTGGCATAGTCAATAAAGCAGAAATAGATGCTTTTCTGGAACTCTCTTCTTTTTTCCATGATCCAGTGGATGTTGGCAATTTGATCTCTGGTTCCTCTGCCTTTTCTAAAACCAACTTGAACATCTGGAAGTTCACGATTCATGTATTGCTGAAGTCTGGCTTGGAGAAGAATTTTTAGCATTACTTTACTAGTGTGTGAGATGAGTGCAATTGTGTGGTAGTTTGAGCATTCTTTGGCATTGCCTTTGTTTGGGATTGAAATGAAAACTGACCTTTCCCAGTCCTGTGGCCACTGCTGAGTTTTCCTAATTTGCTGGCATATTGAGTGCAGCACTTTCACAGCATCATCTTTCAGGATTTGAAATAGCTCAACTGGAATTCCATCACCTCCACTAGCTTTGTTTGTAGTGATTCTTTCTAAGGCCCACTTGACTTGACATTCCAGGATGTCTGGCTCTAGGTGAGTGATCATACCATCATGATATCTGGATGGTGAAGATCTGTTTTGTACAGTTCTTCTGTGTATTCTTGCCACCTCTTCTTAATATCTCTGCTTCTGTTAGGTCTATACCATTTCTGTCCTTTATTGAGCCCATCTTTGCATGAAATGTTCCCTTGATATCTCTAATTTTCTTGAAGAGATCTCTAGTCTTTTCCATTCTGTTGTTTTCTTCTATTTCTTTGCATTGATCACTGAGAAAGGGTTTCTTATCTCTCCTTGCTATTCTTTGGAACTCTGCATTCAGATGCTTATATCTTTCCTTTTCTCCTTTGCTTTTTGCTTCTCTTCTTTTCACAACTATTTGTAAGGCCTCCCCAGACAGCCACTTTGCTTTTTTGCATTTCTTTTCCATGGGGATGGTCTTGATCCCTGTCCTGTACAATGTCACGAACCTCTGTCCATAGTTCATCAGGCAATCTATCTATCAGTGTACCTAATGTCTAATTATATTGCATAATAGATACATACATATATACATTATTGAGGGGCCACTTTAAAGAAATAGGCAGCTAACATCCTTATACTACTACTACTATTCCTGAGCCACCAGGGAAGCCCCTACTACTAATACTACTAACACTTACACAGAGTTATTACTCATCTTAGCACCTTGCATATGTTGACTCATTTAACTCTTCCAAGAACCTGTTGGACACAGTCCTCCATGGGACTCTTGCACTGTTACACATCTTACTGAGAATGCCAAGAATGCAAGGCCCTGAGAGCTTTTTACCTGAGTCACTTTTCAGGATTGTGTTTGCAATGCTTGAGAGATGAGGTAATATACAGCTTTGAGACAAAGAGTAGACTTGCTTATAGGCTGCTGTGAAGC
Organism: Bison bison bison; assembly: GCF_000754665.1. NCBI lineage: Eukaryota > Metazoa > Chordata > Mammalia > Artiodactyla > Bovidae > Bison > Bison bison. The sequence goes on along the minus strand of NW_011492846.1, from coordinate 714,501 downwards.
AGAATCTCCCCAGGCCCAGAATTCCTGTTCTGTAACACAGTTCTCTGTGTGTGCAAACATCCATCTGCGCAAACCTACAGTGCTACTGGAAATTTTGTTTTGGGAAACTGACACAGCAATATTGACACTCTGGCCTCTGCTTTTCCTGTGAGTAAAGTCCTGTCTCAGATCCAGGAGTCTTGTGTTTTCTGTCAGTATATGTGAAACTAGCAAGTTAATTTGTTAGCTTGCAGGTGTGGTAAAAATCTAAGACTTTTCATAGTTCTTGAAAAAATTCCATTATCTGCATTATATAGATGAAGAAAGAGAGACCCAGGTTAAGTACCTGGCTTAAGTTTAAGGTTTTGCCATAACTTCATGGCAAATAGGTGGGGAAACAATGCAAACAGTGACAGACTTTATTTTCTTGGGCTCCAAAATGACTGCAGATGGTGATTGCAGCCATGAAATTAAAAGATGCTTACTCCTTGGAAGAAAAGCTATTACCAACCTAGACAGCATATTAAGAAGCAGAGACATTACTTTGCCAACAAAGGTCCATCTAGTCAAGGCTATGGTTTTTCCAGTGGTCATGTATGGATGTGAGAGTTGGACTGTGAAGAAAGCTGAACGCCGAAGAATTGATGCTTTTGAACTGTGGTGTTGGAGAAGACTCTTGAGAGTTCCTTGGACTGCAAGGAGATCCAACCAGTCCATCCTAAAGGAGATCAGTCCTGGGTGTTCTTTGGAAGGACTGATGCTGAAGCTGAAGCTCCAATACTTTGGCCACCTAATGGGTAGAACTGACTTATTGGAAAAGACCCTGATGCTGGGAAAGATTGAAAGCAGGAGGAGAAGGGGACGACAGAGGATAAGATGGTTGGATGGCATCACGGACTCATGGTTATGAATTTGAACAAGCTCTGAGAGTTGGTGATGGACAGGGAAGCCTGGCATGCTGCAGTCCATGGGATCACAAAGAGTCACACATAACCGAGTGACTGAACTGAACTGAACTAAGTTTATATAACTAGTAAGTGGTAAAGTCAATGAGAACCTATAGGCTCCAGTGTCCAGGCTCTTAACTACTACCTTATACTATCACGTTATAGCAGCTGAAGCTAGGTACTTTGAGTGATCATATGTTTACTAACTGCCTATATATTTGACACTCTTGTAAAATAGGGCTGAGTGGTTTGTGCAAAGTGAAAGTTGCTCAATCGTGTCTGACTGTTTGTGACCCCATGGACTATACAGTACATGGAATTCTCCAGGCCAGAATACTGGAGTGGGTAGCTGTTCCATTCTCAAGGGGATCTTCCCCACCCAGGAATCGAACCCAGATCTCCTGAATTTCAGGTGGATTCTTTACCAGCTGAGCTACCAGGGAAGCTCAAGAATACTGGAGTCAGTAGCCTACCTCTTCTCCAGCAGATATTCCCAAGCCAAGAATCGAACTGGGATCTCTTGCATTGCAGGAGATTCTTTAACTGCTAAGTACCAGGGAACCCCCTAAGAGTTGCCTTATGATGGTGCTTTCTTCATGTGTAAACATATGAATGTGGCAAATTATCACTATGCTGCTGCTAAGTCACTTTAGTCATGTCCGACTCTGTGTGACCCCATAGACAACAGCCCACCAGGCTCTGCCATCCCTGGGATTCTCCAGGCAAGAACACTGGAGTGGGTTGCCATTTCCTTCTCCAATGCATGAAAGTGAAAAGTGAAAGTGAAGTCGCTCAGTCGTGTCCGACTCTTAGCGACCCCATGGGCTGCAGCCTACCAGGCTCTTCCATCCATGGGATTTTCCAGGCAAGAGTACTGGAGTGGGGTGCCATTGCCTTCTCCGAATTATCACTATAAAAGCCTGTAAAAGCAAGTCATAGGTCCCTCTATACCTGTAAGATAAATTAAATGTAGAAACAAGGGGGCAAGATAAAAGCAGGTGCTATTCTATCATCTTAATATCTTGTATTATTTTATCATATGCTTGCTATAAATGTATCTGTTAGTGACTAGAAGAAGCCCTCTTCAAAGAGAAAGGAAGTTTTGTTTGGACATTGTCACTGTCAGTATCTCAGTTATCAAAAATGGAGGTGGGTCTCCTTATTACTTTGATGCAATCCCAAGGTTCAATTTTCAGAGTTTGACTCAGAAGGAGTCTCTGGTTGCACTTGGATCCAGGGCTGCTGCTGTATATAATTCTTGAGGGCATCATTCACATGCACACAACATTAATGGTCCTTTTTAGAGTTGTATGATACCATTGTTGTTTAGTTGTTAAGTCATGTCTGACTCTTTTGTAACCCCTTGGACTGTAGCCCACAGGGTTCCTCTGTCCATGGGATTTCCCAGGCAAGAATACTGAAGTGGGTTGCCATTTCCTTCTTTGGGGATCTTCCTGACCCAAAGATTGAACCCACATTTCCTTCACTGGCAGGTGAAATCTTCACCATTGAGCCACCAGGGAAGCCCCTTTGTGTGATATAGATAGTATTTAACCTTTGATACAATTCACAAAGAGGGACATCACTGCAGTGGGCTTAGAACAAAAGCAGTGAAAGTAAAATCTCATTTTTATTAATATCATCTTGATTTTGAAATAAAAAGATTTTGTTAGAAAGTGCTTTTGAGTGAACTGTTTTAGACTTTTTCCTCCTGTCTGATTTTCAGAGTACAATTTTTCTTATAATACAAGCTGTTCATAGTAAAGTATTAGAGGCAGATTCATTGGGTCTAGGCAGGGGACTGAGATACTACATTTTTTAACAAGTTCTCAGGAGATGTAGCCACCACTGGCCCAAGGAACCCACATTGAACAGAACCCACACTGAAAACCCACATTTCACAAAGCTCTTTGCTGGTAAGAATCAGCTGGGCAACTAATGTTTTAAAATGTTCTCAGGTTCCACCCTTAGAGATTCTAATTAGGTTGTTCTTGGGGATGACCTAAGTCTTTTTTAGTAGGCAAGACTGGTGATGAATTATCATCAGGAAAGTTTGGATATGCCCTTCTAGATTCAGTTCAGTTCAGTTCAGTTGCTCAGTCGTGTCCAACTCTTTGTGACCCCATGAATCACAGCACACCAGGCCTCCCTGTCCATCACCAACTCCCGGAGTTCACTCAAACTCATGTCCATCAAGTCGGTGATGCCATCCAGCCATCTCATCCTCTGTCACCCTCTTCTCCTCCTGCCCTCAATCCCTCCCAGCATCAGAGTCTTTTCTAGTGAGTCAACTCTTCACATGAGTTGGCCAAAGTACTGGAGTTTCAGCTTTAGCATCAGTCCTTCCAAAGAACACCCAGGACTGATCTCCTTCAGAATGGACTGGTTGGATCTCCTTGCAGTCCAAGGGACTCTCAAGAGTTTTCTCCAACACCACAGTTCAAAAGCATCAATTCTTCAGTGCTCAGCTTTCTTCACAGTCCAGCTCTCACATCCATACATGACCACAGGAAAAACCATAGCCTTGACTAGACGAACCTTTATTGGCAAAGTAATGTCTCT
>NW_011492846.1:691879-710913 GCF_000754665.1 Bison bison bison | reverse complement strand
AGTGATGGGGCCAGACGCCATGATCTTCGTTTTCTGAATGTTGAGCTTTAAGCCAACTTTTTCACTCTCCTCTTTACTTTCATCAAGAGGCTCTTTAGTTCCTCTTCACTTTCTGCCATAAGGGTGGTGTCATCTGCATATCTGAGGTTATTGATATTTCTCCCAGCAATCTTGATTCCAGCTTGTGTTTCTTCCAGCCCAGTGTTTCTCATGTTGTACTCTGCATATAAGTTAAATAAGCAGGGTGACAATATACAGCCTTGATGTACTCCTTTTTGATTAGTGGTTACCAAATCTATCTGAGCTTTACTGTCAAAATAGGGCTTAAAAAAACAAAAACAAAAACAGATGTCTATAACCAGGAATGAGGGTCAGGGCTCAGGTATCTGTTTGGGGCCTAAGAAATTGTTACCTCTGTGAAGGCAGAACCAAAAGTTTTTTTGTTGATTGTAATGAAGGACTTAGCACTGTGTCTAACAAAGTGAATACTCATAAAATATTTTTCAGTTGCCTTATTATAGGCTCCCCATAATCTAGCCTTAGATTATTCAGAGCTCTTATGATTTAAAGTGACAAAAACTCTTCTTAAACCAGCCTTTGCCAAACAAGGGATTTTGGGGTCTATAGAACGGAACAGTTCAAGGTTGTTCCCCTGGCATAGATGGATTCAGCTGTTTAAATATTCTTTTCAGGTATCAAGTTTTCCTCCTCCACTTTCTTCATTCCTTCTCTCTCTTTCCCCATCTCCCTCTGTCTCCTTTTGCCTTTTTTCTCCTTCCTCCCCTCCCTCTTTAGTCCTCCCTCCTTCTCTCTCTCCCCTTTTCCTTTCTTCCTTCCTTCTTTTCTTTTCCTTCCTTCTATCTACTCAATTTCCTTTTCCATTTCAACTCTAATTTATTCTGAGTTTTCAATAAGATTCTCTGTGGGAAAAGATGTCTGGGTTCATCTATAGGTTGACATGATGTTTAAATTTTAAATGTCTAGGGAAGACAGAGTCTTTTTGCTGATAGCAGTAATGCAATGTTAGTTGCTCGATCGTGTCTGACTCTTTGTGACCCTGTGGACTCCTCTGTCTATGGAATTCTCCAGGCAAGAATACTGGAGTGGATAGCCATTCCCTACTCCAGGGCATCTTCCTGACCCAGGGGTCGAACCCGTGTCTCCTGTATTGCAGGCAGATTCTTTACTGCCTGAGTCACCAGGGAAGTCCTCTTTCCTGATAGTTCCTACAGAATCCTAGAGAGGAATGTAAATGCTCCATTTCTGTATATGTATATATACATTTGAGGGAGGGGATGCCCTTATTATTGAAATCTGAGGTTAAGTCTACCCAAACCATATGGATTGAGGAAGATTAAATGAAAGAGGGGGGCAAGTCATGCACAGATGAGAGTCATGCACAAATGGTATTGTGCAGACAAGTCATGCACAGGTGGTATTGTGCAGACAAATAAATGTCCACCATAGGCTCAAATCTTCATTTCCAGTTGCATCATTCAGTTTATTAGTAAATGGAATATGACCCACCCTAAACTAGTTGCTGGTCTGTGACTATTCTGTGTCTTCCCAATTCTATCCTTTTCCCAAGGTGTTCTCTTGGTTTAAGATTCCCTAGAATTGTCCCCCCTTCCACCAGCTTATTGTAATTAGTCATGTTTTTTTTTAATTCAGAAGATCTTTCTCTCTGAAGATTTCTTTTTTTAAAGTTGTGGTAAAACAACAACAACAACAACAACAACATGAAGTGTATCCTTTTAATCCTATCTACATGTTCGGTTCAGTAGTGATAAATGTATTTGCATTGTTGTGAAGCACCAATCTCCAGAACTTTTACATCTTGTAAATAGAAAATTCTATATCTATATATATAAATAAATTCTATATTCTATATATATTCTCTCTCTCTCTCTCTCTCTATATATATATATATAAATTCTATGTATTAAACAACTCCCCATTTCACCCTGATCCCAGCCCCTGGCAGCCAGCAGTCTACTTTCTGTTTTTAAGATTTGACTATTCTAGATATCTCATATAAATGGAGTCATAACAGTGTTTGGGTTTTTGTGACCAGCTTGTTTTTCCTAGCCTAATGTCTTCAAGGTTCATTCATGTTGCAGCATGTGATAGAATTTCCTTCCTTTTTAAAATCACCACAGATGGTGACTGCAGCCATGGAATTAGAAGATTCTTACTCCTTGGAAGAAAAGCTGTGACAAACCTAGACAGCAAAGTAAAAAGCAGAAGCATCACTTTGCCAACAAAGGTCCATATAGTCAAAGCTATGTTTTTTCCAGTAGTCATGTACAGATTTGAGGGTTGGACTATAAGGAAGGCTGAGTGCCAAACAATTGATGCTTTCAAATTGTGTTGCTGCAGAAGACTCTTGAGACTCCCTGGAGCAGCAAGGAAGTCAAACCAGTCAATCCTAAAGGAAATCAACCCTCAATAATCATTGAAAGACCTGATGCTGAAGCTCCAATACTTTGGCAACTTGATGCAAAGAGCCAACTCATTGAAAAAGACCCTGATGCTGGGAAAGATTGAAGGCAAGAGGAGAAGGGGACGACAGAGAATGAGATGGTTGGATGGCATCACCAACATGATGGACATGAGTTTGAGCAAGCTCCGTGAGATAGTGAAGGACAGGGAGACCTGGCATGCTGGAGTCCATAGGGTCTCAAGGAGTCAGACATGACTTAACAATTGAACAACAACAACAAATATTCCACTACATGTATTTGAAAGAAAGTGAAAGTGTTAGACTCTCAGTCATGTCTGACTCTTTGCGATACCGTAGACTGTAGGCTTCTCTGTCCATGGGATTCTCCAGACAAGAATACTGAAGTGGGTTGCCATTTCCTTCTCCATAGGACCTTCCCAACCAAGAGACTGAACCCTGGTCTCCTGCATTGCAGGCAGATTCTTTAAGCCCCAATATGTATTTATCACATTTTGTTTATCCATTCAACTGTCGATGGTACTTGGATTTCTTTCACGTCTTGGCTATAGTGAATAGTGCTGCTGTAACATGGTGTACATGAAGCCTTCTTTAATTCTTTCTTCTCTCTCCTCCAGAGAATGAATTTCTCCCATTTTTATAAGAATACTGGTTCTTTTCATGCCATGTACCACATCCTACCAATACTACTCTGTCCTCCATGGTACAAAAATAATGTTTAAGGTGAGGCATGAGCTCTGTATTGCTTTGCATTGATTTGAACTCTGTATTGCTCTTGATATATTCATTCACACTCATTCTTATGTATGGCTCACTAGTTGTAAGATTCCACAAAAAAACAGTGCTCCAACTAGGTAAAAGTCAGTTTCATTATTTTCCATTTTGTTGTAAATTTAGACACTGATTTTCTTTTGAAAAATATAAAAAAAAAGAAAAATAGAAATGAGAAATTGAAAACCATGAGGTGAATGTTTAAGCCAGATGGTCGTCTAAGGAGGAGAATGTTTAGGACCATCTGCCAAAATTACTTCTCCATGTTGCATATTTGAAGTAGAACATCTGATGTGTGAGGGGTGTGTGTGTGTGTGTGTGAGTGTGTGTAGAAATTGTTTAACAAATTTCATGTTTCTGTCCAGATTAATTGTTATAACTGAAGAATAATCATTGTTTACCTATATCATTTATAGTTAACAAAGTAATTTTCAGAGATATATTACCAGAGAATTGCAAACCCCATGCAGAAGACATAGTCAACTTCATGGAAGTTAATGTTTTTTGTTTTTTAATAATTTTAGTCCTAACAAGTCTGTTTGAAAGTTTTGGCAACTATCTCAAATTGCATTTAAGGGTAAGCCCTTAAAAGTAAGAGTTGTCTCTCCAATCTTCCTTGCTTTCAAAAGGTGATTTAAACTTTAAGATTTTCAAGGACTGCCCAGGCAGTTCTGTGGCTAAGTCTCTGCTTCCAATGCAGATGGCCCAGCTTCAATCCGTGCTCAGGGAATTAAATCCCACACGCCACAACTAAACATCTTGCATGTGGCAACTAAGACCTGGTGGAGCCAAACAAATTTAGACAATTTCCCCCAAAATATATATATATATATATATTTTTTTTTTTTTTTAAAGGAGAGAAGCTAAATAATACTACTTGGTTAGATACTTTTAGTTTGTAAAACTTGAATAAATGCAAGCATGAAACTTTATGTTATAAGCACATTGTGTTTATCTTAATTTATAACAGAATTATTAAGTTAAAAGGAAAAGGATTAGTGATATGTAATGCCATATCTGCTTCAGTAGGTAGGAACTAAATCACGCAACATGAAATACAGGCATTATATAACCTAAAAGACATTCAGTACTGCAGAAGGCCTCTGCTTAGTGTTGCTTCATATATTTCAACAATAGATAATTTTTTCCTGCCTTTTACTCTTAAAATCTGTGAGGGGTATTTGTATATTTCTTATGAAAAGACTCTGTATGAAAGTGGACAAGTTCTATAAGGTTCAAAATATCTCCTTTAAGACAAAAAGTCTGAAGTCTGGTCCAATGTGGAGTCCCTTATTGAATATCAAAAGGCATCTCTTTTTTCTTAAGACTTTCATATACCATGTGATAATCAGAATTAAGAAGCAGGTTTATGGCAAATTTCCATCACTCTTGGAGAGATGAAGAATTCAGTTGTGGCAAATTGAGGACAGTGTTTGCTTGAATCACACAATTGCTTATTTCCCAGGTGGCACTAGTGGTAAAGAACCTGCCTGCTAATGCAGGAGACGTGGGCATCATACTGACTCAGGGATTGAACCCAAGTTTCCTGCATTGCAGGCAGATTCTTTACCATCTGAGCCACCAAAGAAGCCCTAAATTTTCTCATTAGCTAATATTGAGATTCGGGAGATTATCCTAGATAGTCTGAGTGAGCCCAGTGTGATCAAAACGGTACTTATGTGTCGAAGAGGGATGCACATTAGTCTGTGGCAGAGTAGTGTGATATGAGACTCTACTAGCCATTGCTAGCTTTGAAGATGGAAGAGGGCTGTAAGCCAAGGATTGTGGGTAGTCTCTAGAAGCTTGCAAAGGCAAGAAAACAGATTCTATTCTAGAGCCCCCAGAGAGGAATGAACCCCTTTGGCAACTTGATTTTAGCCCAGTGAGACTCATTATAAACTTCAGAACAACAAAATTTTAAGTAATAAATTTGTATGGTTTAAGCACCAAATTTGTGCTAATTTATTATAGCAACCATAGAGAACTAATAATCCTCCAAATGAGTCTTACAAGCAGTTTCTCCTCACTCAACATCTTATGAGCACTACCTACATACTCCAACGCTTGAATGATTTTCCTATTGCTCTCAAGATGAAGACCACATTCCATAATGTAACTTACAAGGTTCTGCCTGGGTTGCTTTTCCCTACTGCTATCGTTTTATCTTCTTTCAAGTTTGCCCTCAGCATCTGTCTGCGCTTGTAGCCAAACCAGCCTTCTTGGTGCTGTGGTCCCTTCTAATGCTGAGTCTGTTGCCATTTTCTGCTACAATTGGCTAGCTCCTACTCTGCCTTCACCTTTCAGAAAAATAACAACTTCCTTAGTGAGGCATCTCTGACCTTCATAACCAGGTCAGTTTTCACTGTTAGAAGCTTTGATAACACTGGAGAGTGAACCTCTCTTGTGTATAATTTTCAAAGATGTGATTTCACATTTGTACTCACTCTAGCACTCTTGCCTGGAAAATCCCATGGACGGAGGAGCCTGGTAGGCTGCAGTCCATGGGGTTGCTAAGAGTCAGACCCGACTGAGCGACTTCACTTTCACTTTTCACTTTCATGCATTGGAGAAGGAAATGGCAACCCGCTCCAGTATTCTTGCCTGGAGAATCCCAGGGACGGGGGAGCCTGGTGGGCTGCCGTCTATGGGGTCGCACAGAGTTGGACACAACTGAAGTGACTTAGCAGCAGCAGCAGCAGCATTATGTGATTCTTTGATTAAAGTCTGCAATTTTGGATCTTTCCCCCATCTCATAATTTTTCTTGTGTCTAGCAAAGTGTTTTGTACACAGTGGGAACTCAGTAAATATTTCTTGAATAGAGGGACAAGTGAATGAATGAATGAAGCTGGATCACCAGCTGGTCCCAGGATTGTGATTCACCTTTACAGAATCTCATGGAGAGGTATATTAGTGTCATTCTCTTATCAAGGATACTGTGGAAAACAATCCCACGAAATCTGTTAACCATGTTTCCTGTAGGGCAATTGGTGAGAATTTTTTCCATCATATTACTCTGTTTTCTGTATACCAAGTAATGAAAATAATTTATTTTTCATCCTGTTTTGGAATAACTTTGCTTTCCCAGAGAGAGTAATCTGTTTTCTTTCTTTTGTAAGTAAACAGTACGGGTGCAACCAAAACCATGACCTTCAGGATTGAAGCCCACATAACAAATCTCCTGGGAGAATTGACAGCTGATGACTTGCAGCTAAGGCCCTTCCCATCTACCCTCATTGCACTCTGTTGAAGCAAGCCACCTGGCCTAACTTTACTCCACTTCCCAGAAATAGCTTGCATCAGTGACAGCCCAATCTGAGGGGGTGGAATGAGAGGTATAAAGCCTGCGTTATCCAATTGGAACTCTGAAGAGCCACCCCAGCTTCAGTGCTCCCCACAGGAGGGTCTATGTTTGTTGGCTTCATAGTCCAACTTCTGTCTTTGTCCACTGGACTTCCCTCACTCCCCCAGAGCACCTGCCCCTGTCATTAAACTTCCTAAATACAAATCTTAGCCTGGAAGTCTCCTTCCTAGAGAACCTGACTTGTGACCTTCTCTGTCTCTGAAGTGAGAACTGAGTGATTATATTCTTCTTTTATTTTACCTTGAAACTCAGAAGCCAGCTAAGGGAACTAAGATTGCTTATTGGTCTAGATTGTCTATTTGCATGCTTGTTTGTGTAGATTTTTTCTTTTCATTCATACTGTATAGGTATTTTTATTGGGTTTACTCTGGCTTTAAAGTGTTCCAACTCCTTTGATGAAGAAGGCAGGACTTCATGAGCAAACAAACCAAATAAATAGGAATAGTGTCTTTGGGAAGATGAAATAAACATGAAGAACAAAGATTTAGGTTTACCAAGGGCATGTTGAAATTTCTTACTCTAAAGGGAGATAAGTATGCCCCAATATTGATCATCTTGTTTGTTTTCCCTCCAGTATTCTGCAATTGAAAGTGAAAGTGAAATTCGCTCAGTCGTGTCTGACTCTTTGTGACCCCATGGACGATAGAGTCCATGAAATTTTCTAGGCCAGAATACTGGAGTGGGTACCCTTTCCCTTCTCCAGGGGATCTTCCCAACCCAGGGATTGAACCCAGGTCTCCTGCATTGCAGGTGGATTCTTTACCAGCTGAGCCACAAGGGAAACCCAAGAATACTGGAGTGGATAGCCTATCCCTTCTCCAACAATCTTCCTGACCCAGGAATTGAACTGGGGTCTCCTGCCTTGCAGGCGGATTCTTTACCAACTGAGCTACAGTTATGACTATTTGAAGTAAAAGTTAGCTGGGCAGAAAAAGAAGGTGTGAGTGCACTTGGCTTTTCCTGAAAATTTACCTCTTGTCTAAGAAGCAAGCTGGGAAAAAAGAAAAGCTAGCCATGAATGAGAAGGCACATGGTCCATGCTTTAGTCAATCTTCCACATTCTCTTCCTCTTAGACAGTTAACCTTAAATAACTACTTCAAGCGATTCATCTCCTGAGAAATGAAGCAATATGCAATGTTAAATTGCTTCTATAAAGTTGGTATGACTCTGCTTCTCAGTTCCTCATTTTTCAAACCCTTGGTGTAACTGAAGTTACTAGACACAAAAATGGAGTGAGAATTAAATAACAAACATTTCCTGACACAGTTGTTAAATTCATTTACATGAATCACATAGGTTCATCATTTTTAGATTCTTAGAAAACAACTTTTGACACTGGGTTTTGGCTTGGGTAAGTGAACTGTGTGCTCCTGCTAACATTCCTGATAGACTGCTCCTTGTGCCCATATCAAAGACAGTTACTTTCTCTGATCCTATTATACATGGTAAGGCTTTTTGATCTTTTACTTTTTTGAAATTTCGTCTTAAAAAATAAAATCAGAAAAATGAACTTCCTTGATAATGGTGGGGGAAATGCCAGGATCTCTTTGTTTATTCTTGCAGTTAGAATCTTCCTTGAGAACACTATTTGGTAAGGGAACCTTTTATATAACCTAAGGAACTTCAAATCTCATGCATTTCCCATCAATGGCAAATTACTTCTTTTAGCCAGGAGTTCATATATGATATTTCATGTGGACCTCAGAGACTATTGTAACTTGAATACTTTCCTAGGTAATATCTGAGTGTTCTAGCAGAGAAAAGAGATGGAGTAATTCTAGAGGTTCATTATACTATTGCTATTTGTTTATTACTGTATATTATTGATACAAATTAAGATCTGTTTATTAAGATAATAGTATACTTAAACATTTCTTTTAGCTGTCAGGCAGAAGCATTTCTCCTTTGACATAGAGCTGATCTAATAAATTAGCAAAAGAATGCTAAATTATAAGAAAACAAAATTTTTTTTTAAGAAAAATATTTTAAAATCAGTTTATTTGATAATCATCATAAGAAATCATGATTAGAAGCTTCTTTTAGAAGTAAAGGGTTTCTAAAAAATAAAGATTAAAAAGCTATCTTTAGGAGATTGAGATAGTTACTTAGGTAAGATGCTGTGTAGAAACATGGCTTAGATAAATTAATCCTGATGTAAGAATATCACCCCACCACCTAGGAAGAAAACAGGGAAAAGTAACAGTACCATTTGTGACCTCCTTAACCCAATTATACTTAAAAAAAAAAAAAAAAAAAAACCCACTATATCCAGTCTTACAGTTGGCTATTAATCACTAATAGAAGAGAGAAAGCAAAGAAGAAAAGACATAAGAATTCAGTATACAAGTAGAATGTGACATGATTTTATTTTAAAAAGGACTGCAATGGATTCTGATACCAACCAAGCCTAACTTCACAGATTAGGAGCATGCTGCTGCTGCTGCTAAGTCGCTTCAGTTGTGTCTGACTCTGTGCAACCCCATAGATGGCAGCCCACCAGGCTCCCCGACCCTGGGATCCTCCAGGCAAGAACACTGGAGTGGGTTGCCAGTTCCTTCTCCAATGCATGAAGGTGAAAGTGAAGTCGTTCAGTCGTGTCTGACCCTTAGCCACGCATGGACAGCAGCGTACCAAGCTCCTCTGTCCATGGGATTTTCCAGGCAAGAGTACTGGAGTGGGGTGGGTCTCATAGTCCTCTTTAAAAACTACCCTAATCTCAGACATAGACTACAAAGGAATTCTAGACCACCTTCACTTCTGACCAGCTAGATACCAATTTAGGGATTCTCACTCCCTCTCTCCTCCCAGCATTTGATAATTTGCTAGAATGACTTATAGAACACAGGGAAAGTGCTATACTTATAGTTTTATTACAACAAAGGATACATATCACATCCAACCAAAGGGAGAGATCTGAAGGGTAAAGTCTGGGAGGTTTTCAAACACAATACTCCAGTTGTCCTTTCCCTGAGGAGTCAGGACATGTTACTTTACCAGCACAGTAGCGTATGACAATATATGTATTGCCACTTAGCAAAGTTCATCCCAGTTTTGTCTAGTATTTTCATTCCAGTTTCAGTACATAGGAATGATTGATTGCACCACTGTTCACATGACTAAACTTAGTCTTTAGTCCCTTTCTCTTCTTCAGTGGCCGAGGTGGTGTCACCTGGCTAAAAGCACTAATCCTCTAATCACATTGTTTGTCTTTCTGGCATGACCAACCCAAGTCATCTTGTTGGCGTAAACTATCAAAGGATCTACCAAGAGTCACCTAATTAGTGTAAACTTGAGTGTGGTTTTAAAGGCCCACCATGAATAGCAAAAATACCCCATAACTGCAAAAATCCAAAGCTTTAGAGGATACCTCCTAGTAACCAGGGACAAAGGCCAGACAAATTCATTATTAAATGAAAGGGAACCAAAATATTATAGAATAGCAGCCTTATAAAGAAAAGATTTTAAAATGTGATACTACACTTGAGTTTTTAGATTAATTGTGTAATTACAATTGTGAAAATTATTCTGGAGCACTTAATGAATTCAACTACAAGGTGAAGGTATTGCTAGGCATTTATTACACTGACTGGTAGGAAAAAAAAAAAAATTTAATAGCTCTGTTATTTTTGAGAGTTTCCAGTGTCCAAAGTCCATTTTCATTATACAAAGAGTGACTTGCATTACTAAAATAGCACAAAATATTGAAAGTGTTAGATGCCTTTATGTGATTAGAGAATATGGAAAATTTTTTTCAGTAAAATATATTTAAAAGAGCTTTTGATTTGAAATTGGCTTCATTGTGTAAGTTAATCTGAGTTTTTTGAAAGCAAGTCAGGATTCAAACTCTGACTTATTTTGTGTTCATCAACATTTTGCATAAGAACTCTGATCCATTGAAAGTTATTAAAAATGAATATATTTAAATTATGATTTAATGATATTTATTCACTGAGTTTTATATTTAAATATCTGTAATTAAACATTTCATATACTGTTGTCTAATAAACTGTTCTTTAATATATGGGATTTTAAGGGCTTGCCTTTGCTGAATAAAAACATACAGACAGTGTTAATTTGGTTCTAATTAAGAAATATGTGCTTCTACCTTTACATTTTAGGACTTTCTATTTTCTGTTTAGTGATTTCCAAAACATTAGACTGTTAATCTTATTTCATTTACCAAAGACTTAAAACTAGTCCTGAATAATTTTGGAAAATCTTAGTTTATTGGGTCTAAAAACAAGTTTTGCATGTCAGTCATTTCACACACAAAGGCTTTACATTTTCTAAAGGTGATAATTTTCTCAAACCTTTTTTAGCTTTCAGAATGGTACTTCCATCTGGAGAATCCCCAAAGTAATTTTCCCTCAAAGATATTCAGGAAGATGTCTTACAGAAAGGCATACTGATTAAAGGAAAATAAAATACAAAAATGAGAATTAGATCTAATTTTTTCATTGAAAAAAAAATCACTTGAATAACTGGTTATATAAGAATTTCTTCCATTTTTTTTTCTTCCTTCCCTCCCTCCTTTCCTTCCATCCTTATTTTCAATCAAATAGTGTTTAGTAAGAGAAGTTTTGAATTTGCAAATAGAGCCTTTCTTCCTTCTAGTCATTTACAGTTAGTTAAAATGCTGCTAAAATTCTACCTAAAGGTATTTCTTTGTAAGTTAAATTTCTGTACTTTTTGAAAAAAATACTCAATACTTAGTATTCTTGAGTAAAAATAATGAAGCTGTTTTTTAATCTCTTTATTTTTTATTGCCTAGCGTTCCTCCAGAAGCTTAGCAAAATGCTTTATAATCTAGCTGTGTAATAATCAGATCCAGAATTTTATACTCTTCATATCCCAAGCATGCAGCCCAAGGCAGTTCAGAAATGTGTGGGTATTGAGCCAAGCTCCTTGTGAAAGCAATTCTTGCTCTGTTCTTTCTTGTCATCAAATGGAGTGAAAGCAGTAGCTAGATGGAGACCTGGACAGGGGCCAGGTTGATAAGTGGGGAGGCCACTGGAGATCAGAGCCTTGCCTAATTATCATTGTAGAAGACAGAACAGATTTGTTTGGTATTTCCCCAGCCAACATTAATAGGTTTGTTTGTATCTTACCTCCACGGGCTTAAAACAACCCCAGCCTTTTTTTAATGCTGGTGTATTTTCTTCTTTCTCCTTTAATACATTATCTCAATTAAATATCCTCCTATAAAGGATCTGATTAGTAAATTCACACTAATAAACTGATAATGATTTTAATAAGACCCCAATAAGTTCTTACTATCCCAGAAGGATATTACTCCTTAGAGACACTGCTTTGATTCAAAGAAATAAACAATGATAGAATTTTATGTAGGTGGAAGATGATAATTTTTACATATGATTTGGTTATAACCTAGCGAAGCACATGAAAATAATGCTTAGAATTAAAAAGATAGATTGGATAAAATAAGAGGAAGTTTTAAAAATCAATGACTTTCTTATATGCAGCTTTATACCTAACTAAAAGATATAATAAAGAGAGGGTATGGGATATTCTTTACTGAATAGCAAAAAAGAAAGCCATATACCATATCCAGAAATAATCCTCCAAAACACTTTTGTGTCCTGTGAATAAAGCTACAGCAATATATTAAGAGGTAGAAAAAAAGAGTTCAGTTTGAAGATTTGTACAGGAAGACTGATTTTGTCCCTTAAGAGGTTAATTCTTACTAAATTCATTTTTTTAAAAATCCTAATATATAATCCCTAACAGGATTTCTGTCTTTGATGGGTGTGGGACTTGAGGCAAAAAATCTGATTTTCATTTGGAAGAATGAGATTAACTAACAACATTCTGAAGAAAAATATAAAAAAGAAGGATTTGTCCTAAAATACCTAACTGTTGTGGTTAAAATATCAAAGTAGTACGAGAGTTGATTGACAGAGTGATAGAATAAGTAATCACCCTAGAATAGATAGAATGGATAAAGTAGATGGATAGATCATACTGAAAAGTAGTCATATTTCTATCACTGCAATCACAAGGGACTCATTCCTAAAGGTTTCTCATAATTCAGTAACTCATTTGAGATGAACACTGACTAATGGCATTTTTATTTAGCAGTGGAGCAGAAAGAAGCCCGAAGTCCCTATCCCAATTCCCCGAGCTCACTATTATAGTGCACCCTACATTCTCTCTGCAGTCATCTGGCTGCTGAAGCCAGGTCTGTCTCCAGAGGCATCTGGACTTATAGAAGTGACACCACTGCCAGTAGATTTTAACCCCAGACTGATGAGACTTGCTGCATAAAATGTCCAGGTCCCTCATCCTTAGGGTAGACATTTCCAAGGAGTGAGGTCTACCATGACTTAGGCTTAAACTTTGCCCATAGCAGTAGAGTTTTATAAGGCATTCTTCCTTGGTCATTTTCCATTTCTCTTTTAATTCCTCATTTGCCTACCAGTGTTTCTTCAGGTTACCTCTCAAATAAACCACCTGCATTTGAATTTTGAGGAGAGAGGGAGGTGTCTTCTGGGGGAGCCCAAACTAACCAGTTGCTGTTTACAGGGCTTCACAGACCAGAGTTGCACAGGGCAGGGTCATCATTTAAGAATACACAGCACTGTGCTATAGGCACCCTGCAGCATGGGGACATAGATGGTCTATCGTTTTTTCCTACTTCTCTTTTTGCAATTACCATATTCTTCTGAGATTTTAAAGTGTAGGTATTGAATTTTCTGCTCAAATGATGCTTTGCTAATGTTTTCATATTCCTGTAATTCAAATTTATAAAGAAAAATGTACCTTCAGTTTGTGTGATTACAGTGAATTCACATATTAGTAAAAGAAAGAATTATGTGATAAATGGTGCTGGGACAGTTGGTTAATTATTTGGAGGTGAAAATCAAGTTATCCCTAACCTCATATTAAAAACATGAATACCAATTGATCAATGAATTAAATGTGGTTTAAAAACACTCTAAAGCAACTAGAAAATATTGCAGAATATCTTATCTTAGGGTGGAAAGTGACTTTCTAATCATAAAAACAATGAAAGAAACTACAAAACATTGTTAGACCTTACTACATAAAATGAAACATTTGTGTATCATAATTAAGGAAAGCTAAAAGGCAAATTATAGAGTGTGAAATATTTAAGAAGTTTTGATAGGGACCTCTCTGTTGGTTCAGTGGTTAAGTGTACTGCAGGGGACATGGGTTTGATCCCTGTTCAGGGAACTGAATTCCACATGCTATGCAGTGCCTCCACAAAAAAAAGAAAAAAAGAAAATGTTTTGACAAAGGGCACTAAACACAATATTAATACTATGAACTTTAGAGACAGAAGTTGATAAATTCATTGGTGTAAGATGTCTTTACTTTCCAGTTTTGAGGCCTTGGGGAAACTAATTAAACATGATAAATCTCCATTTTCTTATCTGTTAAAGTGACATAATAACATATCTACTCATAAGGTTGTTTTGAGTTTTAAATAAGATTACCTACATAAAGTACTTTGCAGAATGCCTAGGAAATGGCAAGAGTTCAATAAAGTCTAATTCTAAGTATTATTATCTTTATAACTGGTTTATGTCTTTTATAAATGGTGAATGTTTACAGCGTTATTTTAAAAAATAAACATGTCTAGAGAACTCATAAAAGAATAGGAACAATTTACAAAAGAAAAGATTCAAATGATTAAGTACTAAGCATTTATTCTAAGCACTTCACATGCATTAGTTATTTTAATACTTATAACAACCTTTTGAGATAGGTACTATCAGTATATTCATTTTTAAGAAATGAGGAAACTGAGGCACATAGGGGTTAAGGAACTTGATTACACATCTAGTATTACTATATTTCTATCTCAAGGAGTTTCAATGATTATCAAAACATAATTTGAAAATTCCTTTACATGATGCAAAGTACCAAAAAGCCACTTTTAACTATTTCTATAATAATAAAATGCTTTAAATGTTTTTTGGTATAAATTGGTTAAATTATTTCCTTTTTTCCTCTCTAGACTTTGGAATAATGTAAAAATTAAATTTGGTTGAGTGACTTGGGTCATTCTTTTTGGTCTACTTTCTCCTACTCAAAAAACTGAAAATATTTGGTCTTTGTGGAGGAGGAAACTGTGTGACTAGAAATAGGAGTGGGAGGAAGACTCAATAATTAATAAAAGTTTTTTCCAATAATGATCTAAAATATAAAAAAATATTTATGACAAAACTAATAAAATGGAAAACGGGCAACCTAAACATCAGAAAGAAATCGGAGATTATGTAAGGAAAATTAATCTACTTGATAAAAAGTGCCTCAAGTATAGGGAAGTGCTTTGTTATTTAGGTGCAGATGACAGCAAGAGGGTCTAAGGCCAGAGCTCAACAGCATCAACAAGAACTTCCTGGACTCCTTAGATACCTGTCATAGTCTACACCAAACAGGACAGCAAGGCTGAGAGTCAACATTGGAGGTGGTGGGGATGGGGTGTCATATGGGAAAGTTACCTTGATTCAACGGAAGCCTGCAAGTATACAACCAGAGAAGCTTTCCCAGAGGTCACATAGCAGTAAGACTCGGAGACTAAACTCAAATCATCAAAGCTTAGGATGTGTTGAATCAACTTAAAATGAAGAGTGAGAAATGAGAGAAAGAGATTGGATAGGTTTATACATTAAGGAAAGGGTAGAGAGTTGGAAGGACCACTATATGTGAATTCTGTGCTATACATTTTTTTCTGTCTTATCTTTCTCTCTGCCTTGTCAGTCAGCTGTTAGCATAATTACAAGGACCAGAGTTGAGAGTGAGCAAGGAACTCAGCCAATGAAAAGTGCCTGAAGTCAATAAATTCTTATGTTATAGGAGAGACACAGGGGCAAATATTTCTGGCCACAACTGTAACTTGCCCAATAGCTGGCTGAGCAGTTGTAGATTTTATCTGCAGAGGTCTTGTGAGTCAGAATGAATGTCACCAGTGGGTGGGGAGCAACTTTAAAGCCCATGAGCATTAAGTATCTCATAAATATTTTTGGTTTCTTTTTTGCCTCATAAATATTAGGTAAAGTATTAAGTTTTAGTGTCTCATGTGCCATATGAATACTTGGTATTTTGTTCTTTATATCTCTAACTGTATTTATCATTATGTCCTTCTTATTTTATCTATGTCTAATGTATCTCACAGGTTACAAACTTACAATCTATGCTTAATCCTGTGTCTCACAGCTACTTTTATACTTCCTGTTTATATTTAATAGTTCTCATGAGTTTCACTGATTCCATTTGCTTTCCTTGTCTTCCATAGAAGAATTGAATATTCTTAAATAATACACTAAACATACCTAACAAACACACCTTACAGGAATGAATCAAAGGTTATATTTAGGGAAGACAGCATTTGTGGAGATTATTTCCTCCTCAGTGTGATATGGCTCTGCAGGAGCTGGCAAAGGGTGAATAAGGTATTTCTCTTTCTTTTCTTTTTTTTTTTTTTTTAGTGGCGAGGGCCGGCGCGGCGGGGGACCCTGCGCGAGCGCGGAAAGCGGGCGGCCCCCCAGCTGCAGCAGCGGGCCCACGGCGGAGGCCACTCTCCTTAGGAGGGCGGTGGCCATGTCGTGGCTGGACCTGGAAAGACCGCGCCCGGCTCGACTGTGGCGCGCGTCCCCAGCCCGTGCGCCTGCCGGTATTTCTCTTTCTTGTGGGTGATTCCTATATTTCTTCTCAGGTGAAATACTCTGAACTCCCTGTACCGGTTTTCATGGATGACTTACAGATAGTGACTGAAGAAGACTCTACATAGCTTAGACTTTTGAACCATTCATTTTATAAACTGTTTTATGTTATTTCTTCTTTTATCATCATATCTTAACTGTAACTAATGAATTATTTACTTTAAGTTGATAAGTCTTAACTAGAAAAACATGGCAGAAAATCAGAGTGTCAGGGGAATAGCAGGAAGTATGTTCACACAGACTTTTCATGCAAATGACTCCTAAATTATTCAAAGTAGAATTAAGACTTGCCCACAGAATTTGATAGTGAGTAATGTGTAAAGCTGGGATTCATCCAGTATCCTGGTCTGTAACTAACTCAATGCAGTTGACTTCTGTTTGTAGTTCAAGTCATGCATTTGATTTTGACCATTGAGTACTGTAAATTCCAGCTGAACTTTAATTAGTGGAGTTTTAATATAAAGGAGAAAAATCCCCACTATCATTTACAGTATCAGACTTTCTTCTTTGTTTTTCGTCTTGGATCATGGAAATCACCAAAGTTTTACTGTTGTGTCTTGAGATTCTGATCTGAGGGGGTAGTGCTAATCCAGCATTTGGCAATATTTGTTTGCTCAGGCAGTTACTCTGTACTATGTTTGTCACACTAAGACAAATAAATTTAAAAAATAAATATTTAACAATTTGCAGTTCCTTATCCAGGTAATTTAATAATCATCTGGAGACTGTTATTAAGGCCAGAACCGCAAATGTCCGAAAGCATAAGTGGCAAAATACTTTCATGAAAACAGGTGCCAGTTTCATCACAGGGAATCCTGACAGAGCCAAAAGCTGCACTATCAGAGCTCCCATATGGTTTTAATTCTAAAAGCTGGCTTTAAACAAGGTTCTTTTTATTTTTAATTTTTATTAAAAACAGTTCGCTATGTTTTAAGTGGGTTTTCTACTCAAAGATTATGACAAAATATTCAAAATGATTTTTAAAGTTTAAGGATTATATTTCACAATAGTTTGATAATAAAACTGGCTTTGTAAACCTATGCAAAATAGATGTTAATAATGTGTTCATGTGATAATATATTTTAGTATTTTTATACTGAATAGTAGTTTTTCATAGGTGGAAGGAAGCTGTGTGTTTCTGGGGTGGGGGAACTACAGAGGAATAGAGATTTCAACACAAGAAAGAATAAGTAAACATAAGTATACATAAATTGCATCATGTGTAATTTAAATTCAGAGATGTCAAACAGTTTTTATCTTTGTTTCCCCTACAAAATTTAACACAGTGTTTCATATGAGGTACTGCTGGGCATTTATTGAATAAATAAATGCAGTATTTTATCTTTATTTTATCCATATTTTTACAGAGGATTTTCAGAGAAACAGGAGGTTTTCTTTGTCTTTACAGTTCTACCAAAAAAAAAGCAAATGAGCACAATCTTTCGGAATTTCTCCAACAACAGTGAGGGTGGGAGGAGGATTATCTATGAGCATAAGATGACTGGAATCTCCCCAGAACTAGAACTAGAAATTCCCTGTATTATTGTACTAGGAGAAAAATGCCAATTGTGATACTCAGATATTATTATACCCTACTCTCTTCTACTGACATTTATCTCCATTACTGATCCCCAGCAGTTTTTCTTTCTTCTTGATATTGCTTCTTGCCAATAAAATATTTGGAGGAGTGCTCATGTTCAAATAATTGGCCCATGGAGAGAGAGCTTAGGTAACTGGAGAAAGGCTCACAGAGAAGGTGGAATTGACTTGGACCTTGAAGGGAGACAGGGATCCAGATAGGTGAAGGAAAAAGAGGATTATGAGTCGGGGTGAGCATCAGTTGATCAAGATAGGGAGGTCCCACAGCTTAGGGTTTGTGATTGCAGCTTCTGCAAAATTTGGCTGAATATATATAGAGTAAGGTTATATTGTGGAGGGTCTTTACAAATAGCTGGGTTAGTTAACATTCAAAAAATCAGTAAATGTAAATAACCATATCAACAAGCTGAAAGAAAATATGATCATGTCAATAGATGAGGTAAAGACATTTGAAAAAGTCAACAACCATCATGAGGGAACTCTTTAGCAAATGTGGAACAGAAGGGAATTTCCTCAAGTTGATAAAGAGCATAAATATAAAAGTCTACAGCTCATAACTTACTTAACAGTGAAAGACAAATGCCTTCGCCCAAGAGTTGGAAACAGCAAAGTGCATATTCTCATTATTCTTATTCAATATCGTACTGAAGGTCCAAGCCAGTACAGTTGGGTAAGATAAATAAATTAAAGCCATACAAATTAGAAAGGAAGAAATACTATTTTTATTTATAGGTGACATGATTGCCTAAATGGGAAATCACAAAAAACCTAAAAAAGTGCAAAAACTAAGAAGTAAGTTTAGAAAAATCATAGGATAAAAGGTGAATGCACAAAAATCAATTGCATTTTTCTAGACTGAGAATTGAAAATTAAAATTGAAACCTAATTTAAAAACATTTTTTAAATTGAATTAAAATATAAAATGCATAGGGATAAAAGTCTACAAGCAATAAATGCTGGAGAGGGTGTGGAGAAAAGGGAACCCTCTTACACTGTTGGTGGGAATGCAAACTAGTACAGCCACTATGGAGAACAGTGTGGAGATTCCTTAAAAAACTGGAAATAGAATTGCCTTATGACCCAGCAATCCCACTGCTGGGCATACACACTGAGGAAACCAGAATTGAAAG
>NW_011492846.1:658350-691779 GCF_000754665.1 Bison bison bison | reverse complement strand
TAAAAAACTGGAAATAGAATTGCCTTATGACCCAGCAATCCCACTGCTGGGCATACACACTGAGGAAACCAGAATTGAAAGAGACATGTGTACCCCAGTGTTCATCGCAGCACTGTTTATAATAGCCAGGACATGGAAGCAACCTAGATGCCCATCAGCAGATGAATGGATAAGAAAGCTGTGGTACATATACACAATGGAGTATTACTCAGCCATTAAAAAGAATACATTTGAATCAGTTCTAATGAGGTGGATGAAACTGGAGCCTAGTATACAGAGTGAAGTAAGCCAGAAAGAAAAACACCAATACAGTATACTAATGCATATATATGGAATTTAGAAAGATGGTAAAGATAACCCTGTATGTGAGACAGCAAAAGAGACACAGATGTATAGAACAGTCTTTTGGACTCTGTGGGACAGGGAGAGGGTGGGATGATTTGAGAGCATGGCATTGAAACATGTATAATATCATATATGAAATGATTCGCCAGTCCAGGTTCTATGCACGATACTGGATGCCTAGGGCTGGTGCACTGAGAGTACCCAGAGGGATGGTATGGGGAGGGAGGTGGGAGGGGGGTTCAGAATGGGGAACACGTGTACACCCGTGATGAATTCATGTTGATGTATGGCAAAACCAATACAATATTGTAACTAAGTATAAGTATAAATAAGTGTAAGTATTGTAATACTCCAACTAAGTAAATAAGTTTATAATAAAAAATAAATAAAAAATGCATAGGGATAAGTCTAATAAAATATGTGTAGGATTTTTATTTTGAAAACTAAAAATCATTGAGAAAAATCAAAGACCATCTAAATAAGTGGAGAGATGTATATTGTTCATGTACTAGAGGAATCAAGATTGTAAAGATTTCAATTCACCCCACATTGATCTATATATTTAATAGAGTCCTGATTAAAACTTCATCAGGCTTTTTTATAGAAACTGAAAAATGTATGTTATAAAATGCATGTGGAAAACAAAGTACTAAAAATAGCCAAATAACTTTTGATAAAGAAAAACAAAGTTGGAAAATCCATAGTGATTTCAAGATTTATACTCTAAAGCTAGAGTAATAAAATATTGGTAAAGGATATACAAATAGACAAACAAAATAGAATAGAGACTAGAAATAGAACCACATCCATATATGGTTGACCCTAGAACAACATTTGAGTTTGAACTGCTCAGGTCCACTTATACATAGACTTTTTTCCATAGTAAATACTGTAGTGTTTCATGATGCATGGTTGGTTGAACATGCAGATACCAAATCACAGACAAGGAGGAATCGTGCACAATGAGGGCTGACTATAAATTATGCCCAAATTTTGGACTGTGCAACTGACCAGTTCCCACAACCCCTGCATTGTTTGAGAGTCTACTGCAGTCAATTGATTACTATTTTTTTTTTACAAAGATACAAAATTTATTTAAGGGATAAAGAATAGTATTTCTAAGAAGTGTTGCTAGAATAATTAGACTGAAAAAAATGAGCACTGTATTTTTTAAGAATTTAAAAATGGATTGTATATCTAAAAGTAAGACCTAAGTTTTTAAAATTCCAGAAAGAAATATGATAAAACTGTTTTGACCTTTCATAGGGTGATTTCTTAGCTATGAGACCAAAAACATGAACCACAGAGTAAAAATGTAGACAAATTAGGCTTCATCAAAATATGAAATTTATTTTCTTGAAAGAGTCTGTTAAGAAAATGAAAGAAAGCAAGCCAAAATGCTGGGAGAAAACATTTGATAAACACCTATCTTAAAAAGGATTTACACCCAAAGGATATATATAAAGAAATCTTTTAACTCATTAACAAGAAGATAGCCCATTAAAAACAATAGACTGAAGGCATGAGCATACATTTCACCAAAGAAAAGATATAGGAATGGTGTGTTAATTATCTATTATCACATAATAATTTACTAAATAACTTGATTTCTTAAAATAATAATAAAAATTTGTCTCACAGCTTTTGTAGATCAAGGAGTCAGTTTAACTGGTGGTGTTTAACTTGCGCAGTTTAACTGGTGGTGTTTTTTTTTTTTTGACTGGGGCTGCAGTTAATTGAAACCTTAACTGGGGTTTGAGGATCTGCCTTCAGAATGGCTCACATGGCTGACAAATTGGTGCTGGGTAATTTAGTGTCTGCAGGCCTGAGTTCTTTATCAGGTGGGTCTCTCCATAGGGTTTTCTCTTTAAGCTTTCTTTTTTCTTTTTTTAATTTAGCCTCTATGTCCACTATGTGGGAACTTAGTTTCACCACCAGGGATTGAACCTTTGGCATGTGCAGTGGAAATACAGTCCCTCCACAGGGTTTTCTGAATGTCCTCATTATATGGCAGCTGGCTTACCTCAAAGTCTGTTAGCTAAGAGCAATCGAGGAGGCAACAGTGGCATTTATGACTTAGCCTCAGAAGTCACGTTGAATCATTTTCATGATTTGATTCATGAAAATCAAATTTGCTACAAAGCCCTATTGAATTTAGGAGAAAAGTACATAGAGATGTGAATACCAGTATCTCAGGGTCATGTGGTGGAGGGGGCGACTTGGGTGCTGACCACTGCAGATAGCAAAGAAGCACTTGGAAAGAAGTTCTCCACCTTTAAACATTAGGGAAGCACAAATTAAAACCACTGAGATAGAGCAGTACACAACTACTAGAAGGGTTTTGAAAAACCTGACACTACGGCACCATTTGTTGAAGAGACTTGTCTTTCCAACATAGTGTAGTTTTGCCTCCTTTGTCATAGACTATTGAACCATAGGTGCATGGGCTTATTTCTGGGTTTTCTAGTTTTCTATCCTGTTCCTTTGGTCTATATGTCTATTTTTGTGCCAGTACCATAGTTTTGATGACTGCAGCTTTGTAGTATAGTTGGAAGTCAGGGAGCCTGATTACTCTAGCTCCATTTTTCTCGCTAAAGAATGCTTTGACTATTTGGGGTCTTTTGTATCTCCATACAAACTTTGAGTTTTTTTGTTTTTCTAGTTCTGTGAAAAATGCCATTTGTAATTTGATAGGGATTGCATTGAATCTGTAGATTGCCTTGTGTAGTATAGTCATTTTGCTAATATTGATTCTTCCAGTTCACAAACATGGTATATCTTTCCATCTGTTTCTGTCTTCTATATCTTTCATCAGCATCTTACAGTTTTCAAAGGACAGTTCTCTTATCTCTTAGGTAGGCTTATTCCTCGGTATTTTATTTTCTTGATGTGTTATTAAATGGAATTGCTTCTTGAATTTCTTCTGATATTTTGTTGTTTGTGTGTAGAAATGCAGTAGATTTCTGTGTATTAATTTTATAACCTGCAACTTTACCAAATTCATTGATGAGTTCTAGTAGTAGTAGTAGTAGTAGCATCATTAGGATCTTCTATGTATAGTATCATGTCATATGCAAACAGTGACAGTTTAACTTCTTTTTTTTTTCCAATTTGAGTTTCCTCTACTTATTTTTCTTCTCTGATTGCTGTAGCTAGAACTTCAAAAACTATGTTGATAAAAGTGGTGAGAGTGGACATCCTTGTCTTGTTCCTAATCTTGGAATACTTTCAGCTTTTCACCATTGAGTATGATGCTAGCTGTATGTTTGTCTTTTATGGCCTTTATTATGTTGAGGTGTGTACCCTCTATGCCCATTTTGTGGAGAGTTTTTATCATCAGTAGGTGCCAAATTTTGTCAAAAGCTTTTTTAATGCATCTATTGAGATGATCATGTGGTTTTTATTCTTCAGTTTTATTTATATGGTATATCACATTGATTGAATTGGGAATGTCGAAAAATCCTTGCATCCCTGGGATGAATCCCACTTGATCATTGTATATTTTAATGTATTGTTGGATGCAGATTGCTAGTATTTTGTTGAGGATTTTTGCTTCTATGTTCATCAGTCATATTGGCCTGTAGTTTTCTTTTTATGTGGTATCTGTCTGGTTTTGGTAACAGGGTGATTGTGGCCTCATTAACATGAGTTTGGAAGTTTTCCTTCATCTGAATCTTTTTGGAATAGTTTCAGAAGGATAGATGTTAACTCTTCTTTAGATGTTTGATGAAATTTGCCTGTAAAGCCATCAGACCCTGGACTTTTATTTGTTGGGAGATTTTTAATCATGGTTTCAATTTCAGTACTTGTGATTGGTCTGTTCATATTTTCTATTTCTTTCCTGTTCAGTCTAGGGAGACTATATCTAAGAATTTGCCTATTTCTTCCAGGTTGTCCATTTTATTGGCATACAGTTGTTCATAGTAGTCTCTTATGATCTTTGGTATTTGTATGGAGTCAGTTGTAACTTCTCTTTTTTCGTTTCTAATTTTATTGATTTGAGTCCTCTCCCTTTTTTTGCTTGATGAGTCTGGCTAAAGGTTTATCAATTTGGTTTATTTTTCCAAAGAACCAGCTTTTAGTTTCATTGATCTTTTTTAAAATTAATTAATTTTTTATTGAAGGGTAATTACTTCACAGAATTTTGTTGTTTTCTGTCAATAGTTTCATTGATCTTTGTGATTGATTTCTTTGTCTTTATTTTATTTATTTCTGCTCTAATATTTATGATTTTCTTCCCTCTAGTAACTTTAGGTTCTATTTGTTCTTCTTTAGCTAGTTGTTTTAAGTGTAAAGTTAAGTTGTTTATTTGAGATTTTTCTTGTTTCTTGAGGTAAGAGTATATTGCTATAAACTTCCCTCTTAGAACTGCTTTTTATGCATCCTGTACATTTTGGATCATTGTACTTTTGTTTTTATTTGTCTCTAGCTATTCTTCATTTCCTCTGATTTCTTCAGTGATCCAGTTCAGTGATCCAGTGGCTGTTTAGTAGCATGTTGTTTAGCTGCCACATGTTTGTGTTTCTTAGAGGTTTTTTTTTTTCTTATTTACTTTTAATCTCATAGCGTTTATTTCTAATCTGATAGCCTTGTAATCAGAAAAGATGCTTGATATGGTTTCAGTTTTCGTAAATTTACCAGGGCTTGCCTTGTGGCCCAGAATATGGTCAGTCCTGGAGAATGTTCTGTGTGCACTTGAGAAGGATCTGCATGCAGTCTGCTGCTTTTGGATGGAATGCTCTATAAAATATCAGTTAAGTCCAACTCATCTAAAGTGTTGTTTAAGGCCTGTGTTACATGTAAAAAAATGAAATTAGATCATTCCTTAACTCCATGCACCAAAATAAGGTCAAAGTGGATTAAAGGCTTAAATGTGATACCAATAATTAAAAACTCCTAGAGGAAAACACAGGCAGAACACTCTCTGACATAAACCACAGCAACATCTTTTTTTGATCCATCTTCCAGAATAATGGAAATAAAAACAAAAATAAACAAATGGGTCCCAAGTAAACTCAAAAGCTTTTGCATAGCAAAGGAAACAATAAACAAAATGAAAAGACAACCCACAAATCGAGAGAAAATATTTGTAAATAATGTGATTGATAAAGGATTAGTCTCCAAAATTTACAAACAGCTTATGATGCTTAATAGCATCAAAACAAAGAACCCACTCACGAAATGGGCAGAAGACCTGAATAGACATTGCTCCAAAGAGGACATACAGATGACAAATAGGCACATGAAAAGATGTTCAACATCACTAGTTATTAGAGAAATGCAAATCAAAACTATGGTGAGATATCACTTTTACGCTGATCAGAATCATTAAAAAGTCCATGGACAACAAATGCTAGAGAGGGTGTTGAGAAAAGGGAACCCTCCTACACTGTTGGTGGGAATGTAAATTGGTACAACCACTATCCAGGACAGTATGGAGGTTCCTTAGAAAACTAAAACTAGAGCTACGTATGATCCTGCAATACCACTCCTGGGCATATATCCAGGGAAAAAACATGATCCAAAAGGATACATGTACCCCAGTGTTCATTACAGCACTGTGTGCAATAGCTAAGACATGGAAGCAACCTAAATGTCCATTGACAGAAAAATGGATAAAGAAGGTGTGGTACATGTATACAATGGAATATTACTCAGCCACTTAAAAGAAAAATAATGCCTTTTCAGCAACATGGGTGATGTAGAGTGTCATACCAAGTGAAGTAAGTCAGACAGAGAAGGAGAAATAGTGTATGACATCCCTTATATATTGAATCTTAAAAGAAATGATACAAATGAACTTACAAAACAGAAGGAGACAGATTTGGAAGACAAACTTAAGGTTTTTTGGGGGATGGAATAGTTAGGGACTTTGGGAAGGTCTTGTATGCACTGCAATATTTAAAATGGATAACCAACAAGGACCTATTATATAGCACATGGAACTCTGCTCAATGTTATATGCTGGCCTGGATGGAAGGAGGGTTTAGGGGAGAATGGATACATGGATACATGTACATGCAATGCTGAGTCCCTTTGCTGTTCAGCTGAAACTACCTCAGCATTATTAATAGGCTATACCAGTTCAAAATGGAAAGTTTTAAGTTTTTTTTTTTAAAAAAAGAAAGAAACACCTGACACTACAAACTCCTAACATCGACGCAGAGCAACTGAAATACTCATCTGTTGCAGCTGGGAATGTAAAGTGGTATAACCGCTTTGCAGACCAAATTGGTTGTTTCTGAAAACAACTGTACTCTAACCATTTGACCTGATAGTTCTACTCCTAAGTAAGTGTGTGTATGTATGTGTGTGTAAGGGCTGGTAGGTAAGTGATGGAGATTTTTCCTGCTGTGATTTTTCTTCACCATTTGTCTCTCTTTTATTCTTGAACCACCTACACCCATCATAAAAACTCACTGATATCTTTACCCGCCATCATTTTAAAGAATGCATTTACTTTCTCCTCATATCTTGGAAGTATGTGGGTTTTTTCATTCTATTAGCTTTTGTTTTCAAATGATTTACTGACTAATTAGGCCATTATCTACTCATTACCAGAATAGAGAGTTAAGATATATGTGTATTATTACTATCCGACTAAAGAGCTAGGAAGAAGCTTAAATTGCATATATTTCTTTGATTAATAAAGGAAATTTAAAAGCTGACATAAATAGCTACCATTCTGGTTAAACAATTTTGACTTAAAGAGCCCTACATATTTTTCTTTACCCAAATAGAGTCAATGTCATTAAAGGACAAAATAATGAAATCTTAAAGCTTAATAATTGGCCTATTCACAAATTCTCCACAGACAAAAGAGAGAACTGTGGTCTTTAAATGTTGAATAATATTCTGTATTTGTAATTTTGAAAACAATAAAAACCTTAGTCAAACCAAAGGAAGTGAGAAACTTGCCAAGTAAAAAGTAACCAATATTTGCAAAATCAATTTTAGATTAAGGTGAATATTTTTAATGCACAGTAACCTCATACATATTAAATGTATTAAAAATGAACTCAAATAGTTATAAAATATAATAAACATTGTTGAAAATGTTTTCAATACATTTTTTTTGTTGTTTTCAGATTCTCTGGTCAGGGGAGAGGGAGTTTAAGTTACATATAACATCATTTTTGAGAAGAGTCTGATAGTATTTTGATATTTGAGAGGAAAGAAAGTGGCACTGTTTCAAATTATATATATAAATGTATGCATATGTGTGTGTGTGTATACATATATATGTATTCTCTAGAGTGAGAGTCACATTTTGTTCGAATTAAGACAGACATACCTAGTACTAGTCATTGATCCCCTCTGGTTTTCCTGACCCAGGCCATAGCCTTATGTGTTATGAGCACTAATCTATGATGAAGCCTCTTTCTGGCATGAGCCAGGCATCAGACTTCTGTGTCTCCCAGGAACAGGGACTACATTTAAAAGGTCCTAAGGGTTCTCTTGAAGTCCCACTAGGCTGTTAGTTGGAGGGAGTATGCTATCCTAGCCCCCAAAGAGAGCTGAAGTGGAGATTCAAATACAGGTCCCTCAGAAATTATTTTTAACAATAACCATTTCTTCCTGTCTCTGCCTTCTCTTATATCCTACTTGGCCTGAGGGGTCCAGAGTCCCAGAATATGTTCTCAGTACCACTTTTTTTATACTTGGGTTTATCTGACTCCTATGTACATGTATATGTGTTTTCTTTCCTTTTTTTCTATTCATTGTTACTGTACAGGTTGTTTTCCCTTGCCCAAGTCAACACTAAAGCAGAAATACTACCGAACTAAGTGAAAAATTTAAAGGACTAGAGATAAATTTGAACACATGACTATAAAGCTACTTTGTTTTTTTTAAAGATGAGATAAAACTAGATCTGGGATAAGGGAGAAAGGAGTGACATAGATGTTTTTCCAGAAAAGCGTAAACAAATATGATTCCTCAAAGTAAGAGGGAGCAGAAGGGTTTTCTACTCCAGTGACCAGGGAGTGGAAGGGAAAGGATGTTATACCTAGTTGTCTTTGATAGACAGCCAACAGACCTGGATACTTGCAAGTGTCTCTGGACAAAGAGGGAAAAGAGAAATTGTATACTTTGGTGGACATGAGAATGTGAGGAGAAGATTTAGTCCTCTGACCAAGATGCAACTTCACAGACCATGTTAGGAATTTTCCAATTAGGGCTGTGGTAGAGATTCTCTGCTATCTCATATACCCACACATATATCTACATGCCTTTAACTTTTGAGCAGAATAGAGAGTGTTTGCTGTGCTTAGTCGCTCAGTTGTGTCCAACTCTTTGTGACCCCATGAAATATAGCCTGCCAGGCTCCTCTGTCCACAGGGATTCTCCAGGCAAGGAAACTGGAGTGGGTTGCCATGCCCTCCTCCAGGAGATCTTCCCAACCTAGGGATCGAACCCAGGTCGCCTGCATTGCAGGTGGATTCTTTACCATCTGATCTAACAGGGAAGCCCAAGAATACTGGAGTAAATAGCCTGTCCCTTCTCCAGGAGAACTTCCCAACCCAGGAATCAAACTGGGGTCTCCTGCATTGTAGGCAGGTTCTTTACCAGTCGAGCTACCAGGGAAGCCCAGCAAGTGTTTAAGTGACAACAACAACAAAAAAAAAGAATTATAGATGGGTAACAGGAATAGGTAATAGAAATTTCTAATGTGGGCTTCCTCTACATATACTGAATATGTTAGACTTGTTTGAAAGAGTTATTAAGGTCAATTTTGTTTTTTAAACAATATGCCAGACAATATTACTTTGATTTTAACTATTAATGTAACAAATGACAGACAGATTTTAAGCACAGTCTTTTCAAAGGGGCATTTCTGAAGGGCTCAAAGAAAACAGAACATTACTGACTCACTCAGCATTTAGTAAGTAAGTACTTGGACTGAGTTTTCAGTATCAGGTACTGACCGCTGTACAAGAGAAAGTATAATTTATAACTTTTGGTTTCCTGATGCTTACTTATACTGTTTATGAAAATTGATTCTTAAACTTTGGCAGGCATCAGGATTACTTAGAGATTTGTTAAAACTGCTGGGCCATTTCAGATTCAGAAGATTTGGTGTAGAGACTAAAAATCTGCATTTCGAACAAGTTTTCATGTGACACTGATGCTATTGGTCAAGGAACTACTCTTTGAAAATCATGGACTGATAAAGATTATCCTTAATTTAACAGAATGTTAAAAAAATGTTGTTAATGCAAATTAAGATTTTCTTTAGTGGATAATTATTATTCATGACTTTAATGATGGTTAGAATGTATTTTGTAGTCGTAACAATGGAAAAATAGCATGAAGTATGACAAAGCCCAATAAAGAAAGTGTTTTCCTCTCACTATTATAGACAGACTTTTTTCCTTTTCTTTTTCTTTTCTTTAGCAAACTTTAAGCAATTCATTGGAAGAAGTCTAAACAGCACTGTGCCCTAAACAATGCACCAGTCCAAGTAAGTGCTGAAGGATTGCAAAGTTGAAAGTCAAGGTGCCATTTGTTTTTCTTGTGCAGCCTGACACTGCTTCTAATTATGATCAAAATATTCATATATAAATAACAAGATTAGAAGGAAATATGCCTATATTGCATTTGGGCTTATTTTGATAATATTGAAAGCATTACCACAGACATGGTTTAAAATTTTTCAGCTTTAGTTTTGTCTGGCCAAATATTTTGATAAAGTTAGAATTTAGTCTAAAAGTCATGGAATGGCAAAAACAATGGGTTTGTGAGACCAGATTTGGGGTTTTATCCAATTTTGGTGGACATCTGTAGTGACTTTTAGACTATACATAAGAATTCTCTTCAACTTAATTCTTTCCTTGTCAGCTGTATCTAGTCAGTCTCCATGTTCTCACTAATCTTCCTCATAACAGTAGCTCTTGTTCCCTTTTGTCTACTTTTGTCTAAACCATTATTTCCTCATGAAAATTCTCCAAGCTCATTTCACTGATTCCTCTTTGTCATAATTTGAAATACTCCCCTATTTTACCTTAGACCAATGCAAACCTTCCCAATATAAACAGTTCTCATTTTGTTGGCTCCTTCTCATCTGCCATTATAAATGGCAGATCTCTCACATTCAAAAATAGTTTACTTAACCAATCTCCTCCTATTGAATACTAAAATTGTTAACCATTGTTTCATGTTTGGTATCATTTCTTGGTCATTCATTTTCTCATTGAACATAAGAGCTATGACTGTGGCACATTCTTGGATGGGATAATATCCACCCATTAAAACTATAGTTTAAATCTTGACATGGAAAAATGTTTGAAATGTTTTTGAAGAAAAAGTCTCTTTATACTATACTATTTATGACATAGTTCTTTCTTGATTACAAACGCACACACATAATATATGTCAGTGGTCAACTCTAGGTGGTTGGATTGGAAAAATATTTTAATTTTAATGTCTAGGTATTTTTGGGTATTTTACAACAAATATGTGTTATATGCATAATAAGTTATAAAGGGCATAGAAAAATAAAATGAAAATATGCCTATGCGTAATAGTGATTGCTGTTAGGAAGTTAGATTTTCAATTTTTTCTCCTTTTATATACTTCAGTTTTAGTACTAAATAGTATTTAAATTGATTATTAAATAGCATTTAAAAGTTGAATAGCATTAAAAAATCAATATTTAATATTATTATGTAGTATTTATATTTAGTATTAGAAGGGATAAAATTAATGTTTAAAGATTATATTTAATTTATGTTAGTATATGCCAAACCATGTGTAATTCCAATAATACTACTTTTCTGTGTAAAAACTTTAGAGCTTGCTTTTTCCTTGTAACCGAATTTCGAATTGCTTAACCAGGGAAGCAAGCTTTCCATAGACCATTACCTGCAGATCACTGTTTTTCATTATCCAATGCTGCATCTCAACAAGCTTTCAATGTCCTTGGATAGAATCCCCACTCTTTTCTACTTTACCATTCCTTTACCGCTCCCTGACCTTACTTTTCTGCATGTCTACACTCATCTTTTCTGCAAAGCCTAGGCCAAATGCTAATCTCCATGGACCTATGTTAGTCTAATTACAACATCTGAGTGCGCTTAACATTTTGTTTTTCATTTTTAGATTCCATTCAATTCTTTCTGTGTAGTTTTTCTGTGCATATATTAGCTTTTCAACTTTATTTATTGCACGTGTTTTTTGGTTCATAAGGACATAGTTAAACTAGTAAAACTAGTTAATTTAATAAAATCTGTTCTCACAAAGCATATCGTCAGTAATTTATGGACTGAAAAACAAATCTGTTTGTGAATCTGGCCTTGGCCGCCTATAGGCTGTGCGCATTTAGACATGATGCTTAACCTCTTGTGCCTTCATTTCCCTTGAAAAATTGACAGAAATGATATTTAGTATTGCTGAAGAATTAGTGAGATAGTTTTATAAATAGCACATTATTTATTTATACAAATTATCTGCTATAACATCAAATGTTATGGTTTAGCTGAAACAGATTGTTTTCCCTACTAGGGTTCAGTTGAGAACAGCAGTTGTTGGCTGAAGAGGAAGTTCTGAATATTTCAGTACAGGGTTTCCTTTGCCAAGATAGCGCCAGTTGTCCAGATAACAAACATGAAGTGAGATGAGATGAAGTGAGATCCTAGGTTCCTCTTCCATCTGTCACACTGGCCAACATTTAGTCCTGTAACCACATTTAGCTGCAAAGGAGTCTGGATGGTTAAGTCTCAGCTGTGTGCTCTATTCAAACTCAGGGGGTGGGTCCTTTTGCCAAGGAGGGAAGAAAAGAATGAGGCCAAATAGCACTCCTACCAAAACCAGTATTCTGAGCCTAAAAGACTGTAACCCAAAGCCAAATGAGATGAATACTCAAAAACAAGGGCCTTGTTAAACCTGATGGCCCATTTGATCTCTCCAGTGAAACGTGTCTATCTATGCTACACATGCTTCCCTAGTAGCTTAGCTGGTAAAGAATCTGCCTGCAATGCAGGAGACCCTGGTTCAATTCCTGGGTTGGAAAGATCTGCTGGAGAAGGGATAGGCTACCCATGCCAGTGTTCTTGGGCTTCCCTGATGCCTCAGCTGGTAAAGAATCTGTCTGCAATGCGGGAGACCTGGGTTTGATCCCTGAGTTGAGAAGATCCCCTGGAGAAGGGAAAGGCTACGCACTTCAGTATTCTGGCTTAGAGAATACTGTATAGTCCATGGGGTCACAAAGAACTAGACACGACTGAGCAACTTTCACTTTCATGCTACACATACCTTTTCCCTCAAATTCTTACAACTCTTTAAAGATAGGGAATTTGTCAACATAACTTATTTAGCTGGCAGTGTATTCCCTCATCTGCTTTACTTTCTTTTATTATTTTTTATTTAAAATTTATTGGAATATAGTTGCTTTACAATGTTGTATTAGTTTTTAGTGTACAGCAAAGTGAATCAACCATGCATATACCTATGTCGTTTGGTTGCATCCAGCTTTTTGTGACCCCCTGGAGTGCAGCATGCCACACTTCCCTGTCCTTCAGTATCTCTCAGAGCTTGCTCAAATTCATGTCCATTGAGTCAATGGTACTGTCCAACCATCTCATCCTCTGTCACCTGCTTCTCCTCCTGCCCTCAATCTTTCCCAGCATCAGGGTCTTTTCCAGTGAGTCAGCTCTTCACATCAGGTGGCCAAAGTATTGGAGCTTCAGCATCAGTCCTTCCAATGAATAGTCAGGGTTTTCATTTTCTTTTAGGACTGACTGGTTTGATCTCCTTGCAGTCCAACAGACTGTCAAGAGTCTTCTCCGGGAGCACAGTTCGAATGCATCCCCTCTTTTTTGGATTTCTTTCTGATTTAGGGCTTCCCTGGTACTCAGACTTTAAAAAATCTGCCTGCAATGTGGGAGATCTTGGTTCGATCCCTGGGTCAGTAAGAACCCCTGGAGAAGGGAATGGTACCCACTGTAGTATTCTTGTCTGGAGATTCCATGGATAGAGAACCCTGGTGAGCTACAGTCCATAGGGTTGCAAAGAGCTGGACACGACTGAGTGACTAACACTTTTGCTTTTACTAGGTCACCACAGAGCATTGAGTAGAGTTCCCTGGGTTACACAGCATCATCTCATTGGCTGTCTATTTTATGTGTGTGCCTAGTCGTTCAGTTGTGTCCAGCTGTTTGCGACCCCATGGACCATAGCTTGCCAGGCTCCTCTGTCCATGGGGATTCTCCAGGCAAGAATACTTGGGGGGGGGTTGCCATGCCCTCCTCCAGAGGATATTCCCAACCCAGGGATCAAACCCAGTTCTCCCACATTGCAGGTGGATTTTTTACCTGTCTGAGACCATCTGAGCCACCAGGAAAGCCCATGTATTTTCTACATAGTATCAGTAATGTATACATGTCAGTCTCAGTCTCCCAATTCATCCCATTCCTGTACCCCCAGTTGGTATCCATAGGTTTCTTCTCTACCTCTGTGACTGTATTTCTGCTTTGTAAGTAAGATCATCTATAGCATTTTTTTTTCAGATTCTACATATATGTGTTAGTATATGATTTTTTTTCTCTTCCTGACTTACTTCACTGTATATGACAGTCTCCAGGTCCATCTACATGTCTATAAATGATCCATTTCTTTCCTTTATATGGCTGAGTAATATACCATTCTAGGGCTTCCTAGGTGGTGCAGTGGTAAAGAATCCACCTGCCAGTGCGGGAGATACAAGAGATGTGGATTTGATCTCTGGGTTAGGAAGATCTCGTGGAGAAGGAAATGGCAACCTGTTTCAGTATTCTTGCCTGGGAAATCTCAAAGACAGAGGAGACTATCCATGGAGTTCCAAAGAGTTGGACATGACTGAGCGACTAAGCACACACACACACCCACACACTCAAATATTCCATTGTATATGTACCACATCTTTTTTATTCATTCCTCTGCTGATGGACACTTAGGTTGTTTCCATGTCCTGGCTATTATAAATAGAGCCTTCTCCACTAGATTAAACAAAGAAAAATCACAACCAAGGGTATTCCATAAATTTCACTTGTTTAAATGTGGCTCTGGAGAATGTGCAGTTAAAGATTATGAACATGTTATGTTTGTATCAAGGTGATGGTAGAAGCCTTTGGTTGCTAAAAAAAAAAGCCCAATTTGTTTTTTAGCTAATTTTTCAGTTCTTTGTAATTAGGATATTTCTTCTGCTCTCACCACTGGGCAGCTATGGAAGGAAAATAGATCAATGAGAATGACCTTACATCTTTATTATTGACTCTACAGTTTTCCAGTAATAGGAGCTTTTTGGAATTATATGATGTCCTCTACGGATGACAATGTATGAATGTTACTACATTTCCTTGTGTGACAGTGTGCTATTTCCTGGCAGTGCTGAGGGTCACGTAGCACACAATGATAAATAAAGAAACATCCTGTGCATTCTTAGATCTTCACATTTTTATTTTGAAACATAGAATTTCATATCGGTTAACACCTACTTTTAAACAAAATGATGCATTAATTAAATGCCTTGTCATAACTGTTATAAGCTCTGTTAGAAAAATAAACATCTCACAACAAACTACAGTATCAGCTTTTTAATAAATACATAAACCAAAGTTAGTAGTCAATCAGAATTATATGAACAGGCTCATAGTATCTAAGTGAAATTATTGTATCCCCAATTTTCTATGTCATTTAAGGCAATTTAAATTTCTGTATAATTCAAAGTCAGAAATAGTAAGAAACTTGTTTAATGACAATTTCTTTCTTAGAACTATTTTGATTTCAAATACTTTAATTTAAAAATACACTCTATATTAAAATGTTTTCTACAGAGGCAGGAGTTGTTAAATGAAACACATAGGTATATTACTGATAATTTAAAAACATTACTAATTTTTTGCAGATTTAAAAAACTTTAATGAAGTAACTGGTAAATGTAAAATAGTTTTAAACTTATGTTAAATATATACAAAATGAATTTCTATATTAATATGTGCAAATTTATATTTTATTATAATTTAGAATTAAAATATTTTATATTCAGTATTTTAAAGAAAATCTATGTGCCATATTTGTCATTGTATGGAATTGTTATCAAAATCACATTTATCTGTGGTACAGTGTAAAGTTAGTAAAGACTTTTTTACACAAATCATACATTTCCATCCTTGATGACTGCAGTTTTTTTTTTTTTTAAATTGTTGAATAGATGATTTTAACTGAAATAGGCTGTGGAGCTTAGAAACCTGATTAATAGAGATAGTTTATGAAGATAAATTTTTGTGGGAAAGTAATCCAGGTAGATAAAGGAGTAGTGTTGTTACTCTCAGGTATTTCATTGACAGCTGCCCAGATAGCTGAACAATTGTTTCATGTAAGTCAAATAATTTAAATATGCAGTTTTATGAGTCATTACATGGGCTTAAGGTGAGTTTATGAAAGCCAAAGAGAAAAATCAAACAAAAGAATAGAAAGGACATAGAAAAATAAAAATGTAAGAGGACTTTAAGGGAAAATTTCCTTACAACACTGATTGGTTGTATGATACTTTTCTTCTATCATTGACATAAGACACATAAAATGGTTCAAAATCTTAAAATTGCAAAAATTTAAATCTAAATGTGATGATTTTATGTAATATTTTTCCAGTTAATTCTGTTTAAGAGTGAGATGATCACATGAAAGTATTCTTTAGAGAGTAATAGAATAAACATTTGTTAACAAACCTGGGAGAAACTCAGTCATTCTTGTCAGTTAGGTTAGGGTTTGCTGAAGCATAAACAGAAAGTTGAAAGAGCTTTTATATAAAGGTCTGCAGGATCTAAACTCATAATCAGATGGTTAGGCTTCATGTTAAGTGGTAATGTGATTCAGATGTACTGAAAACTGACTTCACGTGTTATCGTACGTGTGTTCTTAAATATTTATATAGAAATGAATGTCTCTATACCCGTGAACATTTAGTTAAAGATGAATTAGTGTAATATTTATTTAAGTAAAATTATAAAAACTGCATCTTAGAGGCCAATAATCACAAGATATATTTCAGAGATGTTAAATTGAAAAGTAGATATCTTAGACTTAATGAAATATGAACATGTATAACCCATAATAAATTGGCCATTGAAGAATTATAAGAAAAAAGGGGAATGATCTGAAAGAATGCTAGTTTCATATTTATTTGAAAATATGTCTCAGCTTGCATTGCATTAAGTGGAGTTCTTAAGGTCAGTATAAATAAGGATAGTTGTAAATTAAATGTTAAGAGTAAATAATATAATATGCACAAGATTGAACTTCCAAGTATCTGTATTTCATTAGATACTTTTATTAAAATATATGGATCTCAAATCCCTTAAAATTGAAATAAGCTTGAACAGTTGTAAACATTTAAAATTCTCAGTTTTTAATGGGTCTTTGTTTAGGTACATAGATTCAAATGACTTTTAAAATCATTAAGAGATATTTGGAAATGAAGAACTTCATTATATTATTATAGGCAGTTATTTTTCACAATTAGGCTAATTGAACTTGAAGTTTGGGGGCAATCTCTTAGGAAAAGTGAGTAGAAAAAAAATAGGGGTAAGAAAAGGAAGGAAAAGCCATTGAGTTTAACTTATTATAAAGGTATCATAAGGAATATAATTCTATGGAGAAAAATTTTCATAATCCATCATAATTATATTTCAACATTGTATGGATGTCCATTGTCATGCATAAGAATATCTTCAATAGCGATTAAGTGTATATTCAAAATGTTTGAAATTTATTCTTTAGTGGAGTATTGCATCTGATGCATCCACTAATTTTGAGTTTTGACAAATTTGCCTCTAGAGAAATCTATTCTATGTAATCTTAGATTTTTGTATTTGTTTAAACCAAACTAAATTGAACGTTTAGGACATAATCAGAGTTTTAGTGAATTTTTGAGTCTTTCAGAGAATGTCTGTACATAAATATTAATAAATTAAAAAAAGATGCTTATAAATCCACACATATTGCAGTATAAAGATATCCCCAGAGAAGTAAAATTCATACAGATATATTGTAGTGTATATATGGCCTATTTCTAAATCATGACGTACTTTAGGGCACAGAAATGCTGTCGTACCAAAAGAGTTGTTCAAGTTCTTAACTTCGTTAACCATTTAAAGTTTCACTACTTGTGTTTAATATCAGTGAATCTCAAAAGGCTCCTCTGGTCATATTAGTTGAAATAGGCTTTGTTTACGTAAATTATTTAATCTAAGAATACCCTGTTTTCCCTTAACTTTTCATTAATTCTAACTAATCAAATATTAATTATCTCTCACAAGGAAAATATCAATTATTCAAGTAAATATAAGCTCTAAAATCTTTAAGAATTAGATCTTTAAATAAAAAAGGAAAGTACAAGACATCACAAGCATAACTGCAATCACCATCTAGCATCAAACTGCCTATCAGGAAGCTTGTCCCTTCCTATGAGAAGAGACTTGTTTCATTATAAATTAGTGCAAACTAATGAGAGTGTCCAAATATCCATCCCTTTTTTTTAAGGATTTCATTTTATTATCCTCTTTTGGATAATTCAGCCCACATAGACATTAGTTAATGAACCTTGTAATGTTTTAAAAATTCTAAATGTGTCAAAGTTTTCAGTATTTCAATGAATGGATATTTTCCACTTTTTCCTTTGGGGGCTGACAGGTATTCATTTATTTCCTTTTTTAAAAGAATGTAATGTGTGACAGGCAAGCTGCTAAAACAATTATTATGTTATCCTTGGTGATCAAAGGTATTTTACATAAGTGAGTCACAATACTGAATTATGTCAATGCCGCTGATCACTCATTCGGGGAAGGAAATACTGCTCAATTTAGCATCGTAATTGCCTGGCTTCAGGGGATGGCTGATGGAACTACTGTGTCTTTTGGTTCTGGAACAACTTATTATACATTTTTGAATCTTCTTTAGGGTGGATGGGATATAGTCTTCATCGAAATGTAGACATCTGGCACTTTGATTAACTCAAGTGCTGGAAGACAGAAAATCGGGGAAGCTGATTGTAAGAGGACATTTAAAAGGAATTTAAAACAACTTCCTTTGTTGTCATATGCAAAGCTCTGTGCTGTACACAAGACTATTTGACTTCTAGCCAATAAAATCAGAGTGAATAACTCTAAGGATATGGTAGTTGTGATGAAGTTCCTGTTAGGGAAGATAAAAGTTCATCACCTCTGTATCAAGCTCTTGGACTGAGCACTGCACGACCCCAGGGGAAATGCTGTTCACACAGCCTGTGTGAATAGACTTCTCTCTGCTGCTGCTAAGTCACTTCAGTCGTGTCCGACTCTGTGCGACCCCATAGATGGCAGCCCACCAGGCTCCCCCGTCCCTGGGATTCTCCAGGCAAGAAAACTGGAGTGGGTTGCCATTTCCTTCTCCAATGCATAAAGTGAAAAGTGAAAGTGAAGTCGCCCAGTCGTGTCTGACTCTTCGAGACACCATGGACTGCAGCCCACCAGGCTCCTCTGTCCATGGGATTTTCCAGGCAAGAGTACTGGAGTGGGGTGCCATTGCCTTCTCCGCTAGTTAGGCCATTTTGCAGTCTGTTAGAAGCTGATTAGCAGAAAGACTGGATGCCAACCATGGACAATTCGGTTTGAATTACTTTTTTCTGCTTTGTTTTAGAATTGTCATACTCATTCACTTAAGACTTCAGTAAATCACATTTAAAAATACTTGCCAATTGACTATTTTAAAGATTCAAGAGGTAGTATGACATTGTTCAGTGAGCACTGGCCTGGCAGTAAAATAGTTCTCTTTGAGTGCTGCCACTTAGTCACTGAGGGGTTTTTGAAAAATCATTTGAACTTTCTGAGCCTCAGTTCCCCTGAATAACCACAAGCGTGAATTAGCTTATTTCTAAAGATATTGTCTATTCTTCTCTAATTGTGTATTTTTAGAATTCTGGTGAGTTGGACTGAGGGGATTCAGGGAAAGAATATCCTTAGACTGCTTCAAAGGGCAAAAGTAATATAGCTTAATTTAGTTTTAATTTGAAAAATATTACTATCTGCTTTGAATAAATATTGGAGAAATCACATTCAAAACTGTGGCACTTTGCTTGAGGCAAAGTTTCTAAATATTTTGTGAATTTCAACCTGATGATTAGACAAATGAAGTGGTAAAATAATCCATCCAGTTTACCAGGTAAGAAGATCTAAAACTCTACATCAGCAAACAATGAAGCTGTTCAGATTTTGATGTTACTTGAAGTGTCCCTTATTAAACATTGAACTTTGAAAAATATTCTAATAAAGTGACATTGTATTATTATTAGTTTTTTATGGCAGTAGTAACTTAGCACTTATTAATCCAGTCATCTGTGACATATATAAACTTATCCTGTAAGAAAGAAAACCAAAATATAAAGGCAAAGAGGAAAGAATGTTAGAATTAGTATCCATCTTGTCAAAGAAAACAAACACACATGCATAAAACTACTATTTCAAAAGCAATATCCCTCAAGATTAAGGTTTTATCTGTTTATCTCTTGAACGAATGAAACACTAATCATTTATTCATCTGTCTGGTCTTGTCTGTTCACTGCTGCCAGTTGTTGAAGTGCTTGGCAACATTAGTATAACTGCATTATTCGTTTGTCTGCATGTTTGGTGCAGGGATTACGGTAGCCTTGTAGTGACACAATGCCAAAACTATCTCACAGCATTGTCTCTCTGGGAAGTGTACAAATGGTGGGTACCTGTAAAGTGTAGTCAGTGCTCTTCAGATAATCTACATTCTATGCTGATCTAAATAAGTTATATATTACAGTAAAGTGCTACAATGACACTAGTATCAAACAGTAGTAAGACACATTTTTCTCTGAAAAATTCAGCAGCAGTGTGAGTCACATGATGATGAGGATGCTTGTCAGTCTTCATTCGAGTAGACAACCAGCAACTGGCATGATCTAGCAAGTTTGTCTCCTCCTGTGACTTCTAAAATAGTAAATTTTAGGAGCAATTATTTAAAATCCAGTTTCCCATAAGGTACTTTCTTTTTTTATCATTTTAGAAGTTGCACCTGAAAGTTTCATGAGCATTTAATTTGCTAATGTCCATTTTTATTTCTTCAGGTTTTTCACGTCGGTAGGTTACTGCTCTTGTGCAAACACTTTGCAGAATCAACTTGTCCTTGATAAGGAAGAAATATTATCATTAATTAAGAGCCTAAATATTGAAAGTAGACAATAACACACTGATAGTAATTCATTTTTAGAATTCACTGACCTTTTTTGAGGCTGACACCCTGTAATCTGCCGAGGACTTAATTTTATTATTATTCCATTGTAGTATCACCTGTCTAATGATCAGGACTTTAAGCAACCCAATCAAGAATGTGACTATGAAAATGA
Organism: Bison bison bison; assembly: GCF_000754665.1. Taxonomy (NCBI): domain Eukaryota; kingdom Metazoa; phylum Chordata; class Mammalia; order Artiodactyla; family Bovidae; genus Bison; species Bison bison. Next base: position 671,054 of record NW_011492846.1, on the reverse strand, counting down.
TGAAAAATATTCTCAAGTAGCTTGGACTAGAGAGGCATTCTGTAAAGAAGCAAATAATACATGGTTTAAAAAACTGGAATGAGTAAATCAAAGGATTCTAACAGTAGTATTAGAAATAAATAACGTTTATCATCTCAATTAATAGGATCAGAGATATTTGCAAATCTACATTTTCAAAACGAAGGACTTCCATTGTTGTTGATTCAAAAGTAAACTATTATTACACATTTATTATTCAAGTATTTTTAACAAAAAACTCTCCTTCAGAGAATAGCCACAATTAAGGTATTCAATAAGATTATTTCTTTTCAGCTTGATTCTTGTACTAACTAGAATATTTCCAAATCCTTAACTAAATGTGATTTCAACCACGACAGAGAGAAGGACAGTTTTTGTGGTATGATGTGGATCACTAAGTGGAAAATAGGATATAAGAATTATTTAACAGCTCCATGCATTAACATATGTTTTTCTTGTTATGCTTACTCCTCATTTGTTACACATCAGTAATGGAAAATAAAGTAAACATCTGCAGAAGCTAAAATTAGTACTACTCTCATAGATGAATAAATATTTCCTTTGAAACTGTAGTGTAAGTTTTCATTATTATTACACATAGCTTCTCCAGGAAATGGGAGTGTACAGTTTGGGACAATACCCAAATCTCTTTCCTCGATTGTTATTAATTTATTTTTTACTTGTCTTTTAACTAAATCTATCATATTCTGCTTCTAAAAATACCACTTTTTGTTTTTTAAGAGCAGATAATTACTAGCTGGAAAAGGAAATGCTGTATTAAGAGGGGCAGGCTAGGTCCCTGTTTTAGCACTGGACCTTTGGCAAGCTTTAGTTGGAAAGTCTACAGCCTCTGTGGCTGCCAGAGGTATTACCCTAATCTAAGAGGAACATGGTTGCATAATACACAAGTATTCCACAGAACTCATCAGCTGCCCCACACTCACAGAGTTACCTCCCAGCCTAAAGTGCCATGTGCTTTTCTGCACATTCTCCAGACTTTGGGGACTTCATCTAACTGTCTGAAAGTCTCCTTGAGAAGGCCTTTCAGGAGGCGACCTAACAAGACTTAGAAAAGCAGTCACCCAGTCATGAGTGATTTCTGTTTGAATTCCCCCGGATGACCAAGCATGCTCTTAAACAGCCAAGAATTCAGTAAAAAGGGCAAGGGCTCATCTCCAAGTGGGAAGACTTAGAGCCAGTTTTTTGTTTTTTTTTTTTCATCATAATGTTAAGGTTCCTTGAAAGAAGTGCTAAAAGGAGACTGGAGGACAACTAATTGGAGTAGAAGCACCAAATCCAAGTGTGAGTCCCCCAGTGTTATGGTCTCATACATAGAGAGAATCCAAGATGCTCTATTAAAAGGTGTTACCTTTGGTAGTGCCCAGGTTCGTGACATGCACGCCTTTCATTTCCCTTGGCCAACTTAGAATAGTAATCAGCTAAGGGGGCGCGTGGCTTGATCTCACTTTCTGGCTTCTTTCCTAGTAGGAGTTTAGCCAGGAAAAGCAAAATAACCCTTTAAGTGTGATCAAGTGGATAGATAATAGAGGTGGTTAACAAATGCCCTTTTTCCTCTCCTTGCACCAGAGTTGTGAAGGGGAGGGGAGCCCTCTAGCTATTAATACTAATACATTTTATAAATATTTCTAATGGTTTAGGGTGGAAGACATTTTCAGGATTCAAACCTGTATGCATTTAAAAATTTTTAATTTTGGAGAACCAAAAATTTAGCTCCAGCCATGCCTCTTTTCTTAGTTTAGGTCAAGCAAGGGATTTTCCTAAGGAGCTTTAAGGGAATACATTTTGTTAGCCACACTTAGGTCAAAATAGGTTTATTTACTTAACATAATAAATTACATGTTGACAGTCAGTGCTCTATTTATTAGAAAAGGCACTTGGCTTTTGGGTGTGATTGTTGCAGCCCCATCTGGCAGCACATGGGCTCTTTTCAAATCTAAATTTATTATGGGCTAATGTTAGTATGGATATCAGGGGAGAGGAAACAAAACTGTGGAGAAAGTTTATTCTTCTGTGCAATCTCTCTAAGACCTAGAATTATTCTTACAGGTTGGAAGAGAGACCAGAAATAATAGTAGCAGTAGGAATGTTCTCAATGAATACATAATTTCAGGCTTCATTTCGAATTCTTATATAGTTTAACATCTTAAACCTGAACAAAAGGAAGACACTGGCATTTGGGTTCTAGTTAACTTTTGTCCAAAATGGTCTTTGAATGTAGAGTTCACATGTTTCTTTCATTCATGTATCATCTTTTAAATTTTTTTAATGTTCACTAGCTTAATTCACACAACTCTTTGAGGTTGATATTATTTTCATTTTATAGATGAGAAAACTGAGGCTCAGGGAAATTTTGTAAGATGGTTAATACTGCTTAGCTACTATTAAGAGTATCAGTAAACATGCTTAAGCCAAGGTCTTCAGACTAAAATTTCCATACCATTTCCATTGTGCCATCTTTATATTTATTCACCGTGGAAAAAAAGCTGTGCTTCTGCTCTGTTGTGTCTGACTCTCTGCAGCCCCATGGACTGTAGCCTACCAGGCTCCTCTGTCCATGGAATTTTCCAGGAAAGAGTACTGGAGCAGGTTGCCATTTCTTACTACAGGGGATCTTCCCAACCCAGGGATGGAACCCATATCTCTTGCATCTCCTGCATTGGCTAGAAGATTCTTTACCACTAGGGCCACCTGGGAAGCTCTCATTCAACTCTAGATTATATTTGCATCAGAATGAAAATTATTGCCTTTTGAAGGAAGGAATTGCCTTTTGAAGTTATATACTTCTCAAAAGCAGATCATTACTACCTAGAATTTTTTTTTTTTTTTTTGCATCACCTGAAACATGAAAGTAAATGTTAGTTTCACATGAGGAAGCTTATGACTGGATGCAGGTTTGGGTTGTGGAGGATAATTATGGCTCCATAGACTGGAGAGTTGATGCTTTCGAACTGTGGTGTTGGAGAAGACTCTTGAGAGTCCCTTGGACTGCAAGGAGATCCAACTAGTCCATTCTAAAGGAGATCAATCCTGGTGTTCTTTGGAAGAACTGATGCTAAAGCTGAAACTCCAATACTTTGGCCACCTCATGCAAAGAGTTAACTCATTGGAAAAGACTCTGATGCTGGGAGGGATTGGGGGCAGGAGGAGAAGGGGATGACAGAGGATGAGATGGCTGGAACGCATCACTGACTTGATGGACGTGAGTCTGAGTGAACTCTGGGAGTTGGTGATGGGCAGGGAGGCCTGGCGTGCTGCAATTCATGGGGTCTCAAAGAGCTGGACACGACTGAGCGACGGAACTGAACTGAACTGAGACCTTGTCTTTAAAGGTGAAATGGACTCTACATAGGAAACGCCTATTCTTGGCTCATGAGGTCTCTCAAGAAAATCTGTTTGGTGTAATTCCATGGAGTTGCATAGCATGTGAATTTAGCTGGGTAGTTGAGAGATCGAACAATTTAGTCATACCATGGCAAATATCCTCAAATGGTTTTATAGAGTACCATTTCTGGGAGACTGTAAACATTGAAGCAGTTATTTCTTTTTTTTAGGATGGTTGAGCTTTTTGGGAGAACATGGTTCTTTACAGATACTTCAGGACTTTGATTATTAAACTTTTGTTTACCTGATGTTTGGTCCACAAAATGCTGTTCTTTGAGAGCACATGAAGTTTTACACCGATCAAGTATAGCTTGAGACAGATTGTGAGGGTGAAGGCATTGCACACAATTCCTATAAGGGGAAATAGAAGTGAAAACGTTTAATTCTTTAAAAGGTTGTAGCTTGTAGTATTTTCTGTAAACAATAAAATGTCCAAATAGGGTACTTTTTTAGGACAGCAGACTTGTTAAACTGGGAAAGAGACCTGTGACATTTATTTGTAATCTTGGCTGAATTTAATGCCAAGCAAAATTACATTCTAGCCACTTAAAATATTGTAATGTATAAAATCAACATAATGATATTTTTTGTATTGAAAATAAAATTTCTAGGAAAAGAATAAGATAGTCTTACTATAAAATCAAAAACAAAACCAGCCAGCACAGCTGTTTTAGAAAATGAATATTATGGTACTACTAGAAAAATTTTGCAATGAATATACAGTTCAAATTCTGATTGAGTTGACTAGAAATACCTCCATCATTATCTTCCTAATGAGTTACATAACCTCTTATGCATAATTGTGAAAACTGGAGAATATCTTTTAAAAAATGAAAAAAACAAATTGTAAGCCAGTTATATTTTGAGTAGTTGTCTTTGAGCAGTTAATTACTGGCACAAAACAACAATGCTGCCATTATTTAATATAACCTTTTACTTATCCATCACTTCTTTCTAGAGTGCTTCATAGCTACTACTCTTTTATCTTTAAAAGAATAAAAATAAAACAATAATAACAGGTAACATTTATTCTATGATTACTGTGCACCAAGTACAAAAGTTTAGGGCTTTTTTGCATGAACATCTAATTTAATTATTTCACAGAATTATAGCACAGTATTATTATTATCTGCATTTTTGATATCATGAAACTAAGGCGCAGAGAATTTAAACAATTTTGTCCTAGATCAAAAAGCTAATTAATAGTAAGCTGGGAAGCAGCCAGCTCCTAAATCATAACATTGTACATCTTAAACTTACACAAGATTATCCATCAATTACATCTCAAGAAAGCTGGGGGGACAGCCCCACTGAATCTTTATTAACGCTGAATATTATTCTTTAAAAAAAAAACTTTCAAAAAAGGCAGTGAATACCTAGATAAATTCTCATGCATGATCCAAGATTGGAGTCTAAGTCTTCTAATTCCTAAATTCCTCATTCTGTTCTTTTTTAGCATGATGATAATTTGTCTGGAGAAGATCCAGCAACTTTTTGGTTAAGGTAGGCAAAACAGCAAAGATTCAACATGGCTAAATGAAGGACTGTTTTACGTAGGTTTGGAACCAGAAAACACATACCAGTTTTCACTGCAGCCTGTGTGACATGTGGGACAATGTTCACAGAAACGGCCGATGCTCCTGGGATCAGTGCACTCACACCTGCCACATACACATGTGCCTCTCCCACTACACACTTGGCCCTTTGGACTGACACAGAGCTGGGCAGATGCAGATGGGCACTGGCAGCGATCCCCTTCCCAGCCCCTGAAGCACTGGCATCTGCCGGCCTCACACTCTCCATGCCCTGCAACAAAGATACTCCGAGATCTAAGTTACCGAGATCACTGACTTCGTGAAGCATTTCCAAACATGAATTTCCCTTCCATCCCATGGAAACACACTGACAGTCAAGTGAATGGAAGCAGCATCATTTTCTATTTGTCTGACATAAACAATCCCAGGACTTAGGACTGACTATTTTTAAAGCTGTCCTATTGTAGATAATCTCCCCATGCTAATCTATTGTGCTGACAGTTGTGAATTCTGCCCTGCTGCAGTGGCTGCCCAGCTACTTGAAGGTCACTGTATATTCAGTTCTAAAGTAAAAAGACACAGATATAAAGAAGTAACAGAGGCTGAAGTAATGTTGTCTGATTTGAAATTAGAAAGAAAGGAGTATTTTATGAATAGCTTCCATAATTTTCTCTCCTAGTAGCTCATTATTGCTAAGGGCCTGGGATAACTTTGCATGTCCATTGGGCAAACTCTTCTAAGAGCTTCAGTTCTGCTAGTGCCTTGATTAAAGATGAGATCTCCAGGGAAGTTGAAATAATCCTTTCACATCTTCAGCACATTATGTAGCAGGTTAGTGGTGCATGTCTTAATAAGGTATGTTGTGAAATGTTATTAGGTGGTAAATGAGAGAAAGCAAGAGAGAAATCAGGGTGGTATGTTTGTGCATGTTGGAGTTGAGGAAGAACACTGATTATACTTAGTTAAGTGGGTTTTAGCCTGTAGAAAGTAGCCAAAATTTAATATGTTAATGTGAACTATAAATTTTCAAGAGAGGGTACATTTTCAGGGCTGTATAATGTTTTTCAAGTTTATCTGACCAAAGACTTTTCCTTCCTTCCTTTTTTCCTTCCTTTCTTCTCCCTCCCTCCTCCTTCCCTTCCTTTTCTTTGTTCCCTCAATTTCTGACTTATGCCCTCTCTCCTTTTATTGTGGAGCATCTTACAGTGTAACTGTTCCATAGCCTCTACTGTTGGATCAGCTCAATTTGTTAACTGTAAAATTAATGATATCCAGGCCAAGAAAATGCCTGCCAGACTCAATTTTCTATATACGGGCTACATGCCTAATACTAGCCCGCTGATCTGTGAACATGTGTTATTATTTTCAAAGGACCTTAGTGAAGAAAATACTTGTCAGCCTACAGTTTGTGGTTATAATTTATATACAAATAATTCAAAGCAGATTCTCAATTTCCTCTGTAACAGTAGTTATCATAGTCATGTAGAAGGACCAATACATTGATTTTTAATATTTTACTGTTAACAGAGACTGGGATTCTCAGTGTCTCAACATTTCAGACTTCATTGAGAGCTTGACAGCTATAGAAAATGATGACCTCAGAATTCTTTCTCTTCCCTGTCCGAATCAGTTTTAGCAATGAAAAACTTAAGACAATAATTATGGGTTTATTCTAAAGTCATCCATAACCCCTTCTACCTAGATGCCAAGTACAGCTGAATAAATTTTTTAGAATATAAAATATTATGTGCATAAGATATAAAGGAAATTTTCCATCCCATGTTTATGTGAAATAGGGCACATTTTTTATTTATACAAGAATAAAAACGTATTTTGTGTATGTTTATTACTTTCCATAAGCTTACTACAATGAAATATTTCATGTTATCAATAATTTAATATTTGCTTACCAAAATGCAAACATTAAAAAGGTACTTTAATAATAAAAGGATTTAGTACACTACCATAGAAAAATTAATTAATTAAATAAGTATTTTGCATTAATTTTCAAATGTTGCATATATTTTCTAGAATTTAACCTCTAGGTGGCAGTAAACTGAATTAGCCAAAACATACTTTTGATATTTTTTGTTTTAAATTATTTCATTTTAAATTTTGGTCTGTATGTGGCCTCTGGACTAATCTTGATTTTTTTATAAAACCTGTATTTTCTTGAAGAGTACTGTCCTTTGACAATTCTGTTGCTGGTATTCCAAAATTAAGTAGACAGGTTTATATACTACAGATTTATAATGCCATCTCTAATAACACATTAAGAATTTTACAGTGAATTGAAAGTATATTTTTATAGCTAACTATCCTCTGAACAAGATGAGGGGAGTGACCATTTATGAGGATAAATCAGAGTCTTCTAGAAGAATACCCAGATTATAGAAAATCTGTCAGACATTGTCAGTAATTTCCTTTTCTGGTATATGTCTTTACAAGGTCACAGCATTCTTGAAAATAATAACTAATTTTTGCTTTTAATTTTTAAGTATTTCCTGTACAAAATAATTTAAACTATAAATATCAGAATTATGTGCAGTATATTTGTGGCTATGTCCTAATTTCACAGACTTTGAAAGTTTAAATATCAGATTCAGATTCATGGTTGGTAATTATAAAGGTGTGATTTAAAGATACTTTAACATATATGCTAGCTTAATATACAACTATATAAATAACTGCATGTACATATTTATACTCACCAGCACACAGATTTCCATGATGATATGGACAAGAAAAGTCATCCTTTTCACAGTATTTTCCATACACTTTTCCAAACTTAATTTTGTGACATAAACATTTCCCACAAATGCAAACTCCTCTACCGCTGCAAACAGGTTGATCCTTGTGTGACTTGCAACTTTCAGAAGGAAATGTATCCTCATCAATATGACATTTATTCTCATCACACTGGAAGCACTTGGCATCTAGAAAAGTTTCTTCTACACACTTTCTTTTAGGTCCTCTGCTGTCATCACACTGACAGCTGCAATTTCTGTGTATATGAATTTTAGTGGTTTCATTGAAACCAATAGGTTTGATGATTGCATAGCTCTTTCCTCCTGTGACATCACATTTTTCCATTGTAACTGTTACATTGAAAAGAACCTAAATTTGTGGGTGAGAGGGAAAAAAATACATTTATATACTTTGTTTTTATTACTAATATTATATATGTTAATGATATTTTAAGTCAATATTATACCATCTATAAGAAATTAATATTTATAAATTACACATGCATTCTTTTTTCATATGTAGACATAACATTACCTTTTAATTTCATTTTATTTCCTTATTAAGGAACTGGAGAGTTAAAGGATACAATGACTGAGACTTGCCTATCATGCGCCATTAAATGGACATGGATTCAAACCTATTTGAAAGGTATCTACTTCTAATCATTCATTTATATCCTCAGATGATTTCTTAGCAAACTTGAGAGAGAATAGACCATTTTCTAGATCCAGTCCTTAACTTGTGGAGTTACGACAAATATTTGGCACTAGAGATAGATCAAATAAACTAAAGTCAAGGGCTTCTGCTCTACTGGTTTAAAACCCCGAAATGAACAATTGTCAAATGAACAATTTTTATTTTGTTTCTCTTTTCCTAGAGCCCAAGTAAAGTTTTGGAGTTAAATTTTAGTTTACACATAATGTTAAGAGGAAAACATGGGGCTTTCCCTGATGTTACTCAAGGGAAAAAGATTTAGGACTCTCAACTTTAAAGTCCTAAGATCTCAATACAAGGTCATACATTTTTCTCAGTGGAGATGTTAGTCTGCAACTAATGATCTGGCCTGGCAGGAATTGGTTTCCCCCATGAAACTACATAATTGCTTTCTCTTGCCAAAATTTCTCAGTTTTTTCTCCACAACACAATTGGCTTAGTGTGTGTATTTATATTTGTTAACTCATCTTATAATCTTCAGGTAATTTGGCAAACGAGGTTTATAGTTTTCTTCCATGTTAGACTGAGATATATTACAATTTAAAAATAATTTGTGCTAAGCTTTTTGGCAGGGATGGAGATAGATTAGGTAAATAGATATGGATGGATATATATATATGTGTGTATATATATATATATGGAGATATATATATATATATATATGACTATATAGAGATTTCCTCTTTCTTATGTATATAGATTATAGATATCCATCCCAACAAAAAAGCCTAACATAAATACATATACACACAAGCACAAACACACACACACAATAAGAAAGATCTAAATTTAGGTTTATATGTTATCTATATCCATGCAGAATTAGAATTAGTCTCATAATATTAAAATCAGTACAACTGAGGTCAGACTTGAAATGTTTTTTTCTCTTTAAAATATTAAGGAGTAACAGGTTGTAAGATAATGTGGTCACTGCCAAAATTAAGTAGAGCAAAACTTGGGATTTCTATAATTAAGAGGTCAAATGACTCTTCTTGACAGTCAAACTGTTTATACCACTTTGTTGAAAATGAGGGAAAAAAGGGATGTAGACAAAAAGAAGTAAGCTAAACCATTCTGCCAAAATTGATTTTGAAAGAAAGAGCTTATTCTAAGAGGGTAATCCTTTCTCAAAAAGTAATAACTGCATTATTTTTTGGGGAGCACAAAAGAAAAAGTTTCTCTATATTCAGTGTAAATAAAACATATTTTTTGTAAACTGGTATAAAATGTCTTTTGGACAAAATTCAAGGAGTGATTATGGAGAAGCCAACAGAACTTGAATTTGAAATAATTAATTTCAAATATACAGTTTGTTGGAGCAACTGTACTATCTGCAGATTCTAAACTTCCCAAGAGGGAAAAGTATATTCTAACTAGAAAGAAAGGAAGATTCTGTTTTATTCAATCTTTTTAACAGAATAGTAGTATTTTTAATCTTTCAATAGCTCTTTCTGTATAGCATGATATTAAAATAATTAATAACATCATAGAACCTTAGAGATGGATGGAAGAGTGATTAGAATATTCTAGTTCAAGTTATTTAAAAATGAAGCAACTGATGCCTCACTGAGGTAAATGACTCGCTGAAAATCACTTTGTTCTACAAGAATTTCTTTTTAAAGTATATTTCTGTGTGTTTACTCTCTCTTGTGCAAATCCTGGGAGAATCCCTATCTTCCATTGTCCTATTTCCTCATGCTGCTATAATCTGAGTCTCTTTTCCATATTTCATTCCTTTTTAGTTAAATGATGACACTTCTTTTTATTGTTGTCCTTAACAAATTTCCCTACTTCCTAGATCGTTATATTGAGATAATATAAGTGTCCTGGGACAGTCACAAAGTGAAAGATTTTATAATTCTTAATCCTTATCAACAGCTCCATCACTCCCATTCTTCTGTATTGCTTTTACCCTTAGCTTTCACATTTACTCTGAGAATTTTCAGATTTGAAACAAAAAGGTATTAGCATAATATAAGAAGAGACACTTATTGTTCCAGAAGATGTGATTTCCTAACATATACTGGCTGTGTCATCAATAATAATAAAGTTATTATTATTAAATAAGTATTTAATATGATACATATTTATTTTAAAATAAGTACTAGAGAATTTGAGAGAACAGTCAGTGGAGTTACAACAAGTAGGAACTTTAGGAATAGACAATGAAAGTTACTTTGAAGTGTAAATGAGATTCTTAAGATCAGTAGTAAGCAAAGTTTTCAGAATGGTTTGAGTTTTCTGTGAGAAAGCATGCCAAACAAGTTAATTTACTTTAAATCGGAAAAATGCACACCCACATACTTCATCATTGCTTGTCACATTTCTGCATCCGTCTGTGCCTGGCTTTCTGGTCCCATCTGGACAAATGGCAGTAATGTTAAAGTAGATGCCTTTTACCTGGTTTTCCACCTGAACTTTCACTTCTGAAATGAGTTTCTGCAGAGATGACATTTTTTAGTTGTATACTATAGCAGTTTCAAATGTAAGCAACTAAACAAAAGTCAAGTTTATCATATCATTCTAGATTTAATTTTTTAACTAAATCAAAGAGTCTGCCTTTATAAAATCTTGATTAAAAACAGTATTTCCACATAATGACCTAGCTACATTTGAAATACATAAAAAAAATACTAAAGGATTAGATTATCTGTGTTCAAACTGCTCTATTTTTTTCACGTATTTCCATGACTGCATTTTGATCACTTCAGAGACATTTCTCACTCGGCCTGTGTTACAAAAATAATCATTTTAATCCAATAATATTTATATTTTGTGATAAAATTTGAAGAAAGCATTGAGAATACATACACAATATGATACATCATAGCACATAAATCTTAACAGCTTAAAATCTGGAACACGCTTCTGACATGTACTGCTATTAAAGCAACATTTCAGTTTCAGATACTTAAGACTATCATGGAATCTAAAATGTCTTACTGATACAGAATTGAAAGGTAAATTTTGTGGAGGCCATTTCTATACTGTAGGTATAAGAAATACCTGCCAGTTATGGCCCTGTAAATTCTCCAAGAATGGCCTAGGATTTTTGCCAAATCCCTGGAGCTTGCTTATTGTTTCAGTTCTTAATACTGAAATAGGGCCTCTTACTGGGCAGAAAATCATTCACTCATTTATTCACTTATATATACAGTCATTCAAAAAACATGTATGTATTGCCAATTATGCTGATTATGTGTATCAAGCACATCCTAATTTCTTCCCATCTCAGTTCCAAAAGTTATAGCTATATTAAATATATTCTGTGGATCTGTGTGAATTTCATCTGATAAAACTTAGAGTCTACCACATGCAAAAATCCTTAACTTATTTTTGTAAACAAAAGGAAAGGGAAAAGATGAAGTATGTAAGAAAAGAGAGTGAGCAACATGGTATGAAGGAAAAAGATATCCCCATGGCTTCCAGTTCTTTACTTGAGTAATTTTTCTTTTTCAACTGTATAGTCAACAAAGAGATTAATAACTGATCATGGAATTATAGTAGTAAATCCTTAGAGTAAAATACTTCCTCAAATTAGTAAATTCTATTTGAATTAGGTAAGACTATATGAGTCACATTTTTTATCAGCCAGAGAATCCATACATTGTAATCACTTAATTAAACAGTTTCAGGAAAAAATAGAAAACTTCTCCTGCTCAGTCATGTCTGACTCTTTGTCACCCGATGGACTGTAGCCCACCAGGCTCCTCTGTCCATGGGGATTCTCCAGGCAAGAATACTGGAGTGGGTTGCCATTTCCTTCTCCAGAGGATCTTCCCAACCCAGGGATTGAACCTTCATCTCTTGTGTTGCAGGTGGATTCTTTACTACTGAGCCACCTGGGGTTCCCAGGTGGATGGTATACTAATGGTATTGATATGGTGATGATTTGACAAATCAGAAGGAAATTCTGAATACCATCAGTGTTCTTTTTGCCCTTTTGAAATCCTGTTTCCCTTAAAACCTTAAGCTAGTTATATCAGTGTTTTTACAAGCATGATATGAAGACAAATATCTAAAATTTTGCCCAGTTTTGAGATTAAGAAATTGTTTGACAGTCTTTTTTTTAAAAACGAATTTATTTATTTTAGTTGGAGGCTAGTTACTTTACAATATTGTGGTTGTTTTTGCCATATATTGGCATGAATTGGCCATGGGTAAGAAGAGATGGCAAGAATACACAGAAGAACTGTACAAAAAAGATCTTCATGACCCAGATAATCACGATGGTGTGATCACTGACCTAGAGCCAGACATCCTGGAATGTGAAGTCAAGTGGGCCTT